>NW_016107617.1:1548644-1563735 GCF_001604975.1 Cebus imitator
TGTGTGTGTGTGTGTGTGTGTGTGTGTGTGTGTGTGTGTGTGTAAATTTTCAGTGTAGCAGAAGAAACAGAGGAGAGTGTAATCCAGCATAACTACTATGGTAATTTAACAGCAAAATTCAAACTTAGCAAATAATGATTATTTAAGGAATATTGACAATGACCACTTAGTAACTTAAACACAGCTTTTACATTTATTAAACATGCTAATCTCAGGGCTAAAATATTTCCATGCTTATTTCATGAAATCCTTGCAATTACTCTATTAGACAGGTACATTTTTATTATACCCATTCCAAAGATAAGAAAATTGGTGAAAAATGTGGTACTTTTTTGATCCATGTCAGACAGGCAATAAGCGGATGAGCTAACACCTTCAGAACATAGTCAAGTTTAAAACATGAGAAAAATGCTTAAAGAGCAATTTAAAAATGGAAATATTTTTATTTAAACTATAATGCAGAACACTACACTGAGCCCTTTAAGTGATTTCTTGCTACCATCTATCAAGAATAAAAGAAAGAGTCAGCAGCTGTGGAATGGCAAAAGCGCAACACTCAAAGATGGAGAATTCTGCAAATGACCAATTATAAGACTATTAAGCTGCAGCTCTTTTACAGCAAGAGGCAAAATAATCCATTAAACTGAAAACTCTCCTACCCTTTCCTCCAAGGCCCACACAGACATTAATGTTGCATTTATTAGGATGTACTTCCTGAGCTCTACAACTTGACTTTCAGCAATTGTATTAATACAGCCCTCTCACTTTGCACATATATCTGAATGATGGATCTCCCCACTTGAGGTTTGTAGAAAGAGGGGAGTGAATGTAATAAAGTTTAGGAAGAGCCATCATAATCCATAACGGTGGGTACTGAATCAAGACAAGAAGAAACACCTTTTCTCATTTATTTGAATGAAAAGTCTACAGTATATTTATTGCCTGCATTCGGGGCTACTTTTTGCATAATGGAGAACAAGTATTTTTCACTTGGAGATAAGGGTTTGTGTGCTCAAAATTCTATGGGCCTACAGAATTAGTCTTGTTTTAGGATTAAAATAAAGCATATATTTCTATAAATAGATATGTTTAAACAATCAGCAACTGTGACATTTTTAAACCACTATACATTTAGGATAGAAAAATTTATAATTACTTTAAGCATTTATGCATTTGTACAACAATTGAGCAGTGTACATAGTGATTAACAACCTGGATGTTTTCGGACAAATCTAAGTTTGAATCCAGGCTTTGCCACTTACCAGCTATGTGACTTTGGGCTATGAGAATCAGTTTCCTTAGCTCAACAACAGGGATGAGAATATGAGCATTGCAAGACTACTGTGAAAACTAAATGAAATACTTTTAGCACATGGCTCAGTGATTCATAGTAAGGACTCAAATTATTATTATGGTTACTACTACTTTTATTGAAAAAAGATTAGAAAGTCTGTTTGCATAAATGTGATATGTATCCTATATCACTGAAATTTCATCTATTTAGTTTTCGACTTTATAATCTAATAATGTAATTCAAAAAACATTTAGTCATCAATATAGTTGAAAGCAGGTTGCTTGTCAAACATGGAAATATGATATGAAGAAGGCTGACTCAATACTCTTTCAGACATATATTTACCTGTACATAGGTTTTATTGTTTTGATTTTTTAAGTGCAGAAAAAGTATATATTGACTATGCCAATTCACAAAAGGTCCATTAATTAACCAGTCTGACTATATGTTGCATAAATGTCATTTTACATAGAGATCATATGTGCATTTTAGTGATTAGGAAATATATTTGCAGCTGTTTTTAATTGCCTAATTAATGTAAAAGGGGACAAGAGGCAGAGTAAGGCTTGTTGCTTACTGTAGAGTGAACCAGGAGTTTAATGTACTTTATATTCCATTATGCCATGGAAATGTTTCTGTGCCCTGGGGATTTCAACAAAAAAATTTACTTTAATGAAAGGGACCAAATATGGTTCCAAAGCTTTCAGATAAGAGACCTATATATCCTGCAGTTTACATCAGAAATGTCCACCTTCTCTCTCAACTGCATCGAGATAGAGAAGATGCCATCACAAAGGCTGAAAGCAATTACAGTAAATGTTGGGAAGAGAAGGACATCGAGTTTTGAATGTCCCAAAGCTGGGCTAAAAGAATTATGTTTAAAGTAAAGAAAGTGTCAGCTACAATATGATTTTTCACTGAATGAATGCCAGTCAGTGAACCTTACATTAATGTAGAAAATCGGCTGTTTTTGCTATAATGCTTTCGACTGCACATGGCTAAAATCAAACTCAAAATAGTAAAAAGAAATGTGTTTCAGAAAATAACATGTCCTAGAAACTCACAGACACATCTAGATTCAGATATAGTTGAATATAGGAGTTCCAGAATATCAGCAGGGCTCGCCCTGTCTCCCACCACTCAGCCCTGCTCACATCTACTTGACTTTATGCCACAGCAAGCCTCTCCTCATACAGGATGGCCACTGGGAGCCACAGGATCACATCTACCCAGCTTAGAAATTCCAGAGAGAGGAGATAATGTTCCCATTTATCTCTGAGAGAAACATCTTGAGGAAGATTCTAATTGGCCTAGATGAGGGCAAATGAACTACAAAGGAACCAATCACCTGCTTTGCTTGACCTGGGACAGATACCTCATCCCTGGGGCCAGAAAGATAGGTGGGATGTCATCATTTCTCAGTTTTGGGAGAAAAAGGTCTAATATTTTTGCCAGATGGAAGGGAATAGGACATGGAGATATGAAAACTATAGCTTGCTGCTACTGTAAATTCCACAATTATCACCCCCTGCCTTGTGCCTTATGATCATGCAGTAAGCTGACCTGTGAGATCATTTTCCCTATCAGTAGCCTTGATATATATGATTGAGAAGCAAATTGTAAAATAATACAGAAGTAGTCTGAATATAGGAAATTAACTGGACTAGTAATGACCAAGATAGCTGTATGAAAATATATTTTAAAATTCCCACAAACTCACCCAAAAGTTCAAAGTGGGAGCTGGAAATGAAAAGACAGTTTTGACAAGAGCAAGTTTTTTTCCAAGCTAACTAAAAAAGATTACAGACTTTTAGAAATGACATTTTTAAAGAAAAAAGAAAAAACAAATAAAGAAAATGAGGCCTATTAAAATTAAGAGATTTATTTAGGGTAACTTAGCCAGTTAATGGCAGGATTAAAATGAGAACACATTGTATATTCCAAGTGTGGTCTTTTAAATCTATGATACAACCTGTATATACGTAGGAAATACAACACTTGTAATTTGTTAATCTCTAAATATTTATGAAGTTGAAGTAAATATATTCATTGTTCCAATTATTCTTAAAGAGAAAAATGCCCAAAGACATAATTGGACGGATATGTATACACGAAATACACATGGAGATATCTTCAAATATAATATGTGCATGTCTTCATTCCTTCCCTCTGCTCTTTTTAAAAATGCCCCTTTAAAAATTTCCCACTCACCATCTGTTAGGTAAATTTCCTAAAACACAGTAAATGTGGAGGCAGGGATTGTTATAGAGACTATTCCAAATGGCAATGACACCTATACTTATGAAATTATAAAAAGTGTAGGTTAAAGTTGTTTTATTAACAAATTTCACCACTGTAGTAATACCACACCACCTATGTGCTCAGCTCTACAGGATTTCATAAGATGGAGAGAGAAAAAAGGAAAAAAAAAAATCTAGGTATTTATGTATAAAATGTTATCCCAAAAGTTTGATGTTACATTCAAGCTTCAATTAACAGAAGGAAAACATTGATACATTCACTAAAGCATTTCATTTATGGTACAAGGTCCACAGACTTAGATTTGCATTATTTTCCAACAAGGGTAGAGTTGACCACTTTTTCCATCTACTTCCTTTGGGAGAAAAAAAAAAAAAAAAACATCCACCTGAATCAGATGCCATTCAATTCCAAGTCTACAGCTTAGACTATGTCACTACACATGAAATATTATTCATTTAGAGTCAGGATGTAGCAAGAGTAATTTATACTCTTGGAGTGTTTGCTCTCAAGTCAATAACTGAGAAGCCTTGAATAAAAATGTTCCCATTACTTTCCGCTATAATATATCTTACTTACTGCCCATAAAACAGTGGTCAGAGAAGATTTATCTAATGGTTACCATATTATATAACCTCTCCACTTTAAGCCATCCCACCTTTGTGATGATTTAAAAAAAATACATTACTTATAGTCAATATTAATTTATATTTAATCTTTCTTAGCATTAGGAGAGTATTATTTTGTACAAGCTCGGAACAAATCTCCAGAAATTCCTCCCTGATGTTTCTTTGAGGCTGAAAATACATTGCACGGCAGTTGCAGTGATTTAATTCTAGTTGGCAGAGTCCTGGCCACACACTAATTTCATTAGCCTCAAATTTCTGGATTGATTTGAAGACCCACTGGATATGATTCCTGTCCTCAGACATGTCATTTACTAACCGACTCAGTGTGTAAAGAGAGGAGAGGAAGAGGACTTGCTAAGCTCATATCTTCAATCTGGTATACCAGCATGCCCATGAAAATTCAGTCATAGACACTATTTATATCTCAGTAGTCATTCTTGCCCAGGTCCAAATTTTCAGGGAAGAACTTCATTCCTGGCTTTGCTGGTGGCAGCAGCATTTGTTACATCTATTACCATCTCATTTCTCCCTCCTTCCCTGCAGTGCTCAGCATCCCCATTTAAGTCCCTAAGTATTCCTTCTCCTAGCCTACAGGCTTAATTTACTACAAATGTATATCTCAAGTGATCCGTTTGGCATGATCCCTACAGCAACCTGCCGGGACCAAAGGAAAAAAGAAAACTCACTGGAAAGCTAGGAATTCAATCATTTGGAGGAGTTTCTTTTATATAGGACAATCTTAATTGAACTGAACCTTGGAATCCCAGAGAAGATTCACTATGTCCTTTTTCTCTCCCTCTAAGAGTGCCTTTGAACAATAGGTATGTGTACCATTATTCTCCGTACTCATTTTGCCGGCTTATGGAAACTGGAAAAGTGGGGACTGGAATTACATGGCAGGAGCTTCTAAGATCACATGCCAAAAGGGCTACTGGAAGAGACTGTTGGTATACGAAATGCAGATTCTAACACTAGTAGTGATTAACCAGGACACAAACCAACCAACTGTTTTATCTAGCTTGCATGCATGGTAAGCTACAAGTTGGTGCATTCCTCAGACTACCAGCCTCTTCTCAATAAATGCAGGTGAAAACTGGAGGCTCTTTTTTCCTCAGCTATTCAATCCAGCATGAATAGCTGCAATTTGCAAATTAGAGGAAAATGACTGTGTTTTCTTTGAATGGTTTTAGTCCCAAGCCAGAATGCTAACGCTAGCATTGGGTTCCTTTCTACTCAGTTCAGGGAATGGGGAAATTAGTGTAAGGCCAGCACTCCCCCTCCTTGTTCCCTGCTAGTTGCTTCAGGTTCACACAACAGGAGGAATCAGCTCCCCCTGGAATCTTTTTTCAGCAAACACAGTCCCTCAGCCTCATCTGCTATCCCTTTCTTGACTTTAACATTTCACTCTTTTTTCAGGCAGAGACAGACTAATCTGCAGTACTGCCCATGGTGAGTGAAGAAACAGGCAGCAAAATAATTTTAAAATTCTAAACAAAACATTTTGTGCCTTTAACCCCAGGGGCTAACAGGGAAAACACTGTAGCTTCCCCCAGCCCCAGTGGTTCTCAGGTAATGTCTCTGACCTTACCCTCTCCCACTGCACTGCTACCTCAACTTGTCTAGCTTTAAGCTCAAAGATGAAGGAAGCACTCTGGGTTTCGGCTACAAATCAAGTTCTTCCTTAAAGCAAGGAACTCAGAGTGATGGCTAGCCCCAAGGCACTTTTGGGTTTGCAAACCTTTAAGGACCTCCATGATAGCACTCAGAAAGTGTCAGGGATGCTCAGAGGATCAGAGGGGCTATGCAAGTGGCAGCCTAGGATGAGCACTCCTCTCTCCTGAATGCAAACTTCACACTCCTGGATGTGATGTGGTGACAGCCCTGGGTCTCACAGAGTCCCTTTCTGAAGCCCAACACCTTTCCGGAAAGCACTTGAGAAGGGCCGGTTCTCTACATATGAGGAGCATAAACTTGCCAGGATGAACGTGTACATCTGCGGAAGAGATTAGCTGGGTTTGGGTACCACCAGGCAGGGAGAGAGCCGCTAGGCTTTGGGAAAGGGTCGTGTTAATACTGAGATGAACCAAGAACTTGTGAGTGAAGACAGTGGGGAAAAGGAGGCAAAGATCGAAAGAGAGGGGAAAAAAGCAGCAAAGGAGACAGAGAAAGAGAGAGCGATGCACATATAGGGAGACACAGAGGAGGGAACCTATAATCACAGAGATCCTGAAACTCAATTTCCAAACCCCAAAGCCACTCATTCCTACCCAATGCAGATCGGGAGCCATGGGGCAGAGGCTGCGGGAGCAGGAGGCAAGAGAACACTGCGGTAGAACCCACCACTCAGCGCCCCGGATCCGCCTTCCTCCCATTTTTTCTTAGTCGCCCTCCGGCACAGGAGCGGGAGGACCAGGGGGCCCTGCTCCACGCACCTCTCTGCCTCCCAACGGGCGCCTTCATGCCTTGCTCTGGGAATCCTCCTCCAAACAGAGAATTTGGCTTGGGGTCTGCATCGGGGAGGTGGTGGGTGAGGGGGGCGGAGGGAGGAGGCAGGGAGAGCTATTTGTTTAGCAGTTAGCATGAGCTCATCTCTGGGCTGAGGTCTGAAGTGGCAGGAGTGGAAAGCTGATCGCCCAGCTCCGGCCAGTGGCCGGATTGCAAATGCAATTTAGACGGTGCAAAAAATTGCCCGGAGCAAACCAACTGAGGGTCACGTCTGCGGGCAGCATCTCTCCACCTGAGGAAGGTCGCAGCACCTCAAGACCTGGGCTCTTGCGGAGGCTGGCTACAGGTCTGGAAATCAACCCAAGGGAGATGGGGACTTAATATCCACTTCTAGGTTAAGACCAAGCCCTCGATTTAAGAAGTGCCTCCTTAAGGTCGTCTCCAAATTTTCCAGGGGAGTGCAGGTTTGCAGGCTGGCTTGGGGGTGGTGGGAAGCTGGGGAGTTGGGAAATGCCCAGTTTCCAGGCATCTTCTCATCTTTCCTATTCCATTCCTCTTAACTAGCTCTCCTAGGAACCTGGCACTTTCACAAGCCTGTTTTCGGACCATATTTCACTCTAATGCAAACCCATTTAAATCATCGCCTTGTTTTTCGCAGATTGCTTCTTGTAAATGGGGCCATAAATCCAAGATGTCAAGCCGGATGGAGTGGAGGGTGGACAGGGGAGAGATGGAAGGGAAATAAACCAAGCAGGGAAGGTATCTCCTTGGGCAGGGTGGGAGGGATTCGGCAGGATCTCCAGGGTGGAAATGAGCTAAGGCTGACCTGACCCGAACCACGAGAGTCCAAGGGAGCTTTTAGGGTTAAGGGCGCAGGTAGCCACGGTGTGCTCCGCCCCGGAGGGAGCGCCCCCCTACCTGGAAGAGCCTCAGGATGTTGGCTACCATGATGGAGACCGAACTCCCCGAAGCCCCAATCACTCCAACTACTTTCTCCGGCTTGACGAAAACCGGGGGTTCACCGTTGGTGCAGCGCACGTCGGAGGTGTCCTTCTGGATGAGCGCCTGGACGAAAGTGAGCGACTGTTCGAGCGCGTAAGTGTCCCTGGAACAAGTGTCCAGGATCCGCGCGCCCAGCGTCACGTTGGGCAGTAGGTTGGGATCACTGTTGATCTGGTCCAGGGCGTAGAGCATCGCTTCCAGCCTGTGGATCCCATTCTCCCTCTTGATGTCACCGCAGGGCACTCCGCTGGGACCCTTGGCGTGCACGGGGAACAGCCCCCCAAGGGTGACATCCCCCTCGATCCGGATTGAGTGCGGGGCGTACATCTCCTGGCCGCGCGCCGCCGCCGCCAGCGCACACAGGAGCACCTCCAGCACGCAGCAGGGGAACTTCATCAAAGTCAGGACGCGGAGCAGCTTCCTCAGCTGGACCATGCTGCTCCGGCTGCTGCGGTGGCGGCGGCGGCGATGGAGGGGAAGGTGGTGGGCTCGCCGAGGTCTGGGCCCCTCTGGGCGAGCTCCTCCGGGAAAGCCCAGGGGATCCTCCAGGCACGAAGGGTGGGGGAGTCCGGGGAGGGGCGACTGGAGAGGGTGAGGGGTCCCGAGGCGCCTGCCAGCCTGGGGCGCCTCGCTCTCTCTGGTTCGCCGGCCGGGCGCGCAGCGCTCGCGCTCACCAGCGTGCAGCTCGCTCTCTCCAACAGCCCAGCACTGGGGAGAGGGCAGGGATTGCTATCGCTTTAAATGGTCGTTCGGCTCCCTCTCCTCCTCCTCCCACTCCCTCCCTCCCTCGATGGCTCTGCTTCTCTCCCCACCCTTCCCAGCGCCAGCCCTCCCCACTGGTTTGCATCATCACGCAGGGAGGGGCTGCGTGCTGAGGTAAGGGGGGGGAATGGGTGGGCGTCTGGGGAATGGGGGGAGGTTTCCTCGGAATGGGAGTTTCGTGGTCCCCAGGGAATCTAGGGATTGCGAGCTGGGCTCTCGCCCCCAACTCACTGTGGAAGCCTCTTGCCTGCCTGCACCCACACCCACGTTCTGGGCATGGGTGTCATCAGCCACCGGATAGGGCGAGGACATCAGGCTGACTGCTCCCAAACCCTAGATCCGGAGCCTAGGCTCTTAGCTTTGGGAGAACGTGAGAGAGAGGCAGAGAAGCCAGTGAGGGAGGGGCGCAGGAAGACCCTAGCTAGGCTGTACTCCTGAGCCGCCTGTGCTAGTTTTTGCTAAGAAAGCCGCACATACACACAAGAGCCTGATTCATGACTTAAAGACGCTTTACCCAAAGGGGTCTCCAGTGCCAGGCGCTGAGCCTGGCTGCAAGGAAACAGAAGCCAAGAGGAGACTCCAGGCATGGGAGTGCATCCTTGGTCTTCCGTGCAGAGCTCCATGAACTGATGTGCTTCCCCAGCACTTCTGTGTCGGAAACCTTGGACGCATCCCTTCTCTTTTCTTCTTTGCAGAGATGGAACAACTGACAACTCCACAGAGCATACTTTCTTCTCTAGTACTGACAGATGTAAGACTCCCTCCTGTTTCTAGAGATGTATCTGGTGCACCTGGTGACAGTTTTTGCCTGTAAGAAACTGCAGGAAAGAGATGATGGCAGGAACAACAAAGAGGGGGCAGGCAGAAGTGTCCCCGTAGATTGGGAATGCCTTTCTCTTTCACTGGCTGGGGTTTAGGGACAATGTCAGGATGCCAGAAGAGGCTGCAGTGCAATTGAGAAGCTCTTTATGAAAGGTGCCTCCTCCTGCAGGTCCAGATACATTTGGCCCATTAAAGCAACAAGTGGCTGTACTTCTAATACAAGGAGAGTGATTGTCTCTGTCCTTGGGGATGGGAGTGGACTTGAGGAAGTTAAACCAAATCTTGCTGAGGCTTTCTGTTGGAGTGCGGCAAAATCATATTATACAGACATTAGGGTGGAAAGAAAAGAGGAAGCAAGACTATACTTTTTATTTCTGTTGATGATGTAATGAAGAAACCTATCATTGTAGGGAGAAAAAAAAAAGTCAAAAGGCACGTAGTTGGTTGTCTCTGCCACCAAATAGTTGTGTGCTCTCAGCACTTCTGTTCCTCTGTCTGGAACAGAAGTTTTAGTTTCCCCATCTGAAAAATGATGAGATTGAATTGGATGCTCTCCAAGTTATCTTTTAACTCTCAAATCATCTGTTAAAATAGGTCATGTCCCTTTGGCCATGGTGCTCTTTTTAGGCCAATATTTTCTATTGTAGTATGTGTAGACCAGTTTTTGTATATCCAAAGAACACGATGAAGATTTCTTGGTATAGAAGGATTTTTTTTCTTATTCAGTATCTATTCTTTTTTCCTGTCGGAGACATCCCATCAATTTCTTTTTGGATGTGCCCCTCTTGCTTGTTTAAATGTTTATGGTTTCAGGAGAATTGATCCCACTCCCTGTAATCAAGTCTTGGCTGATCAGAACATCAGATCCTTCTGGCTGTAGTGAAGTTCCAGGATGGGCAGTAAGTCCAATCAGAGCCATTCAGGGATGATCCCTGGACTTTGGCTGGGGCAGCCAGGATGGAGGCATAGGGGTATCATGTGGGCAATCTCTGTTTAAGTCAGATAAAAAGGGGCCCCTTCTACAAAATACTTTGTTTCTTTTTTGGAAAATTGTTGTGCTATTCTGATTTTGTCAAAACAAGATATTTTGTGTCACCTTCCAGAAAACAGTGCTGTAATTAATATGCAAAGCTACTCTGTGTACAATGTGCCTATGAATCACCTTCAGACTCAATGCCTTGCTACGTAAATGCACAGGTTGATTTACCATATGCCATGATGGTCCCTGCTCCTTCTTGTATGTCGTGGAACTGTGAGAATATAAGCCTGAAGCTGTGCCAGAGGATTCCACAAGAACAGGGAGATATTTGAACCCCAAACTAAGAGACAGAGAGATACATAGAGATAGAGATAGACAAAAAATGGGAGAGAGATTGAGGCTTAATTAAAACATTTGCATTCCTTGATCCAGGCATGCTTTAAGAATTGCCTCTGGACTTTTAAAATTATATAGCACTTCCTTTCTGTTTGAAGCCAAAAGGATCCTCTTCTAATTCACCTGTTCTAATACACAAGATCAAAAAGGTGAGATGGCTGAACAGATATTCTATTAGGGCAGCATCAACTCATTTGGAAGAAGATACAAATAAAGCAATAGAGAGGCATACTTGGGAACACATGTATTAGGATCCTAGTATTTAAGCATTAGCACCTAGGGCTGTCTTTGACAGATACTATTACATCCTTATTTCATTTTTAATTCCAGCCTATTTATTACAAACTCAGTGACAAAAATATTTGGAGAATTGGAGTAACAAGTAATGTCACTTGGTTTTTCACCTGCACATGTCTCACTTCATGATCTGTGCTTCCGTTTTCATTTCCCATCCAATGATTGCTCAATAGATATTTCTTGGCTGACTGTTGAATGCTGCCTTATTCTGCCTTCTCTCTTTGCTCTGCTCCTTCTCCCCAAACATCTGGCAGTGATCATTATCTTTCCTTTATTACCATCATCTGAGTGCATGTCTTATTTCCCTTGCCAAGTTGTAAGATCCTTGAGGGTAAGGGCTGGGTATTATTTATCTTTTTATCGGGACCATGTTTCAAATGATGCTTTGTGCCTAAGAAGTACTCATGTGTTGAATGATTCAGAACTAGCTTTGCCATTCTCTACTGCCTTTATTTGACAGTGACCAAAACTTAAAGTGGGAAGAGCAGGAATGCTGACCGATAAATCACTTCCCTCTTAGTTCCTAGAGACAGTTTCTAGAACTTAAAGATAATTAGTAGATTTTGAAGTAATTTTGTTTTTTAAAAAACGTGCAGGGTTAAAATATTCTAACCTTAAAAATCTTGATTAACTCTCAGGTAAAGTTTTGATTGGTCAAATTTCCTGAGTCCAATGCTCACTGAGGGTTCAACAACTGTGGCCATGCCCATAGGCTGGTTCAAAGAGCTCAGAAGCATAGACCTATTTTCTAGCCAGGTACCACCACCACTTAAGCTACGTGGAAAGAGAACTCTGTTACCAGAGAAACTGGAAAATGATGCTAAGCTTGCAAAATCACTACACATCTCCTACATATAATTTATAATTTGTATTTATACCTTTTGCCATGGCATAGGATCTGGCACTTGATAAGGAACACAGCATTTTTGTTTTGTTATGTTTTCTGAGATTATATGGATTGAAAATCTCTGTGTAAGATGGGTTTATGTAAAACAGGGCCAGTCATTGTTCTAATGTCAGATTTAATTGGAGGAGAATCCCTAGTTTTAGGCACAAAGATTGTAAGCTATGAAATGTGTTCACGGGCTTGGTTCTATTTAGTAATCAATCTGTCCTCACTCAGGGGTTAAGAAAAAATAACTAAACTTAAGGACTCAGTCTTACTTCATATTCTTTTATTTTCTTGATCATCTTTTACTTATTTTCTTTGTTGCTCTGCTGCCTGAAGATGTTCTACTCTTCAACATTTTCTGCAGGAAATAATGTTTGCACTTCCAGTTCATACTATATTTATTTAAATTCAATTTTTAACATACAAGTGTGTCTTCCTTAACCACTGCTACTTCTGCTATGGCTGCTAATGCGCTTTGGCTCCTCTATCCTTACATAATCTTCATCTGTAACTTCAAAACACAATCTCACATTTTATTATACTTTTGAATGGAAGTTCACTTTACCTTAGCGACAGAGACTATTCCATTTTCATCTGTTACACTTTTTTGCTTTATCTACTTGTAATAGATACCTTCTGTCACTTAACTAGCATCCGTTCATCCATTTTCTGACCCCATTTGTTAAGAAACCTTGGTATTGTGCAGACAAATTCACTCCACAGATCCTGCAATGGGTGGATTGAAATTGATTCTGACTGGTAACCCTTTCTTTCTTTCTGGTAGTTCATTTAGGAATTCAAGCCAGCAACGTCTAGGGAAAGGCTTGCTGGGGCTTTCTGAAAGCACTTCTTGCCTCTGACAGTATTGTGTGTAGATATGAGACCCAGGATTATTGTAGTTATTTCACTAGTTGCATGAAGATGAGTTCCATACACAGAGCTTCCCTGCACCACTAGACCAAATCAACCCCAATGCTTCCCCTTTTGATTTCCAGTTACATAAGCCAAGAAATCTGCTCATTGCATAGGCAAGTATTAGTTGAGTTTTCTGTAACTTGCAGCCAAATTCATGCTAGGTGTTACTAAAAGTATTTATATTATTAATAAATAGGATACAAACACATTCACATGAATGTCATACATTTTATATGAATAATGAATATTACCAAAAGTTCACATTTTTTCATGTACTTACTGGGTACCAGGCATTATATATATCAATTCTCAAGATAACCTCATTTGATAGATATCATTTTTATTATTGCTATTTTATAGATCAGAAAATGGAGGCCCAGGAAGGTGAAAAGTATAGTTTTATCAATATGCTGTCATTTTTTACTGCTTCTTTAGTTTATCTGCCTTAACATCTTGTTACCTTGAAGCTCTCATATCTTAAGTCCCTACTCCAGATGCTCTATGGGTGTTCTGTCTCATCAAACACACTCAATTCAGAGAGACCTCACTTGTTACATCCCTCAGATCTAGTTGCCCTTTGGATGCAGTGTCTGGGAAGCCACAAGGAGAGTCTCACCTAAGGACCAAAGGAAACCTCACTCCCCAGTTTTCTTTCTTCCCAGGTCTCAGTGATTCCACTCATTTCTTCTCTCGGTACATAGGGAGGACTATTTTATCCTGCCCTTTGGGTAGGCAAATGAAACAACACCTTTGGGGCAAGTCACTCATACGCTAAGTGATTCTCCAGGTACAAATCTCTCTCTATCATATTTTGTACTACCATTTGAAAAACCAGTTGTTCCCTCCAGAGCTGTGAGTCAGAGAACAAAATGGCTTTGACTTACTTAATAGACAAAAACAATTCTCTGCTTTCAAATTGCTAGACAAGACTGCCTAGAAGGTCTTGAACCTCACCCTACCCCTATAATTCTTTCAATCTCCCTACAGTGTCCCCTAGGGTTGTAGAGGATGGAATGTCCCAACCCTCCTTTTGGTAACATCATCAACCATTCCTTTGGGAAAGCACCCTTTTCAGTTTTTAGGAATTGAGATGGATCCTAATACCCCATCTACCCAAACTCAGATATGGGCACACATCTAGGGTTAGCTGAACTGAGCTCTTTCTTCCCCTGGTGGGGCTGATGAGTCCGAAGAGAGGTAAAGAGCTTGAATTTTATGTATGGATTCTAGAAGGCAGATGTACTTCTCCTAGCTAAATACATATGATGATAGAGACCTGGGGCTTCTAGCAGGCATTGTTTCCACAACATGAAGAAAACCTGTCTGAGAATAAAATCAACCCCCATGGCCGTACAGAGTGACTCATGCCAGTAATCCTAGCTCTTTGGGAGGCTGAGGTCGGTGGATCACTTGAGGTCAGGAGTTTGAGACCAGCCTGATCAACATGGTGAATCCCTGTATCTACTAAAAATACAAAAATTACCTGGGTGTCATGGCTCATGCCTGTAATCCTAGCTACCTGGGAGGCTGAGGCAGGAGAATTACTTGAAGCAGGGTGGCAGAGGTTGCAGTGAGCCGAGATTGTGCCACAGCACTCCAGCCTGGGTGACAGAACAAGACTTCATCCATCTCAAAAAAAAAAAAAAAAATCAACCCACACAAGGAAACAAATCTAAGATATGAAAAGAAAACTAGAACTCTGACAAAGTCCCCTGAGACAGAGGATCCAGCAATGTCTGCAACTGTATTTGCCTTTGAACATTTCCTTTTTTTATCCAATATATTTTATGCTTTGCTTAAGCTAGTTTGAGTCCAGTCTGTCAAAATTCAGAGCACTAATTTAGATGGTTACTCTTTCAAGATAAGCAGGTATTAATTCTTATGTACTGATTCTTCTTATACTCCTCTGAGAATGAACTATGGAAAGTTTAGAACTCTATAACATAAGAGTATAGTAGCCCTGGAATCTGTTCTTGATTTGACTCCAGACCTTGAGCATATAATATCAATCCCCAAATTACAATGGCTTTAAATGACCAGTTAAGTGGGAAGTAAAATTAAGACTTAAAAAGTATTGAGTGTAACAGACTTTTAAATTGTCTTAAAACCACAATTTGTTATGTTCATTTCATGAATAAGAAATGTAGCAATACTACAAAAATATACAAAAATTAGCCAGATGTAGTGGCATGCACATTTAGTTGCAGCTATTTGAGATGCTGAGGATAGCTTGAGCCCAGGAGGCTGAGGTTGCGGTGAGCCATGATTATGCCACTGCACGCCAACCTGGGAGAAAGAGCCAGACCTTCTCTGAAAAAAAGAAAGAAAGAAGAAAAGAGAGAAAGGAAGGAAGGAAGGAAGGAAGGAAGGAAGGAAGGAAGGAAGGAAGGAAGGAAGGA
>NW_016107617.1:1563769-1571294 GCF_001604975.1 Cebus imitator
GAAAGAAAGAAAGAAAGAAAGAAAGAAGGAAGGAAGGAAGGAAGGAAGGAAGGAAGGAAGGAAGGAAGGAAGGAAGGAAGGAAGGAAGGAGAAAGAAGGAAGGAAGGGAAGGAAGGAAGGAAGGAAGGAAGGAAGGAAGGAAGGAAGGAAGGAAGGAAGGAAAGAAAGGCAGCAATAGTATAGATTTGTACATGTGTGTATTAGATATGTGGGATATGTTTTGCCTATTTAGAGCTGGTATTAACTATAAAGTAATACAGTTTGCTTTACTGTAAGAATCAAACCACCTAGCCCTTGCATTCTAAAGACCTGCTTATTTATGGGCAATGGAGGCATTTGAATATGCTGATTCATCCTCATGTATTTCTTGAAGCAACCCTGACTAGTGTGTGAGGTTTATGCTGTTTATTGAAGACCTACTCTGTAATAGGCACTGAAATGAGCAATTTATAAGCAATGCATCATTTAATCTCTGCAATGAATCATAAAAGTTTTTGCTATTATTGATATCTTAAACAGAAATAATGATAGTAAATAACACTTTTCTGCTACTTGCTTTGATCCAGGTACTATTCCAATTATGTACACATGCTGATATATTTAATCCTTATAGAAAATTAAGGATTTATTTAATTCCCAAAATGTATAAGGTAAGTACTATTATAATTACCCCTATTTTTCAGATAAAGAAATTGAGCTGCAGAGTTGTTAAAAATTTTGCCAATCTCAAAAATGAAATAAGTGCCAGAGCTCAGATTTGAACACAGAAAATCTATCTCCAATGTCTGTGTTTCAGCTCCTATGCTTCCTAGCTTGAAGATAAAGAAGCAGAGCATACCCACATGTGGTCAGCAGACATGACTTCAACTTCTGTGCTCAGTTGCTTCTCTGTGTATCAGTAGATGCTGGTATATATCAGCTGGGGGGTCCTGAATTTTTACTCTTTGGGAAGGCACATTCAGGACATGTCTAGTGAACCACTCATACTTACTTGTTCAATTGCTGCTTTTTTCCCCTCTTCTCAGTCACATGCATTGTCCACATAAGAAGTAGAAAACGTCTGTTCTCTATCAGTCTTCTGGGCCTTCATATGGCCATGAATATCTGTACTGTATCTTAAGGTCTTGGACAAGCTGCTTCGTATTTGTTAGTAAATTCTCCTTGTGTGATGTGCTGTTGCAGCTTATTGAGATGCTACTCTCAACCACCCCTAAAACCCTGAAAATGCCAAGTTCAAAACCTACCTGAATCAAGCTCAAGTTCAGTGCCTTGTTTGAAGTGAGTTGAGGCATGTTTTCCTTTCTGGTTATTACTTGATTCAGTAAATATTAACTGAGTACTTTAGATTTTATAATAATACTATTTTCACAGTACAAAAACTTGGCCATCCAAATAAGCTTTGTGTCTTTCAGTGTAGTCAACTGAGATATTATAGATCTGTTTCTACAATGTTTGAAATATTGGGCAATTCCCTCTGGCAAATGTCTTAATATGTTTTAATATGTCTTATGAGACCAACTACTGTATTGTTTAATATTCCCCTCATTTAAGAATCAACAATATGTCTTTAGTTATTCATGTATGTTTCTTACAAGTTTTGATTCTTTGTGATTTTGGCCCATTTTTCATTATCCTTTCTACATAGAAAATATATAAGACATTTTGATGCTAATGTCTTAGCCATACAAGTTCTTTATTTTACGATTTTGATTGTTCAGTCCCTCAGATCCCCACAAAAAAAAAAAAAGAAGAAGAAAAAAAACAAGGTATGTATAAACCATAAAAATTGGGATCTGGCCTAATTTCTGTGGGAGATGGTAGAAGGTAAGCTCTTGTACACATTGTTTCAGCCAATCAATCTCGATTGAGAACGTCTGCTTCATCATGGTGAGCTAATTGGTCCCAGACTTTCCCTCTCACTTACTCCCAATCATTAGAAAATCAGACAGAATATATGAAAGAACTTGTTTAAGCCATTGGGTTAATTAGCAACTCTGGACCATGATTCCCAAAGAAAAGGAACAAATTAGGAGAGCTCTATGAATGTCATGACTTTCTGCTTCATGCCACTATTCAGACCTAAGCTGACCAAGATAAATGTGAGGGGAGAGAGATCAGAGTTCAGGCAGGTTAAGGAGGCTATCACCTGTGTTTTGATGAAGGCTACACATGCAAGATAAAGGCTACACACAATATACACAAGATGAAGGCTACACAAGAAAAGAGGACGAGAAACCTGTATGAGGTTCCCTTGAAGTTTATCTGAACACTAAACTGTGAAAACACAGGATGAGGATCTGGGACACCAGGAAAATAACAACTATTTGGGAACTGCATCAGAGCTCATGCAGTACCAGGAGACATTTGTGCTCTGACCCTTGTTGACTAGGAGACATTTGTAGAGCCTGTGATGAATCCTCAGAGCATTTAGTAGAGACTCTAGAAAGATTACACTTTAGTAATAGGACTAAATACCCACCCTAAAACATCTCAGAAACAAGCCTGGAAAGGTTCATGCTGTTCTGCAATAACTTAAGCCTGATTAAACAATGTTTAACAATTTTTAAAGGTAGACAGTGAAATACTGACACTTAACCCTGTTACATTTACATTGTACAGAATCTAATGAAAATTACAAGGCATGTTAAAAAGTAGGGGAAAAATAAAAACAGATTTTGGAATAATATATTTTGGAATCAGCAAATAGAACAGCAAGGTAGACAGAATACTAAAATAACCCCAGTGGTTCTATTACTGACAATAGAGCTTGTACAGACATAATTAAGGTTATTAATCAGCTGACTTAGATAGAGAAATTTTCCAGGTGAGCCTAGGCTAAACACCTGAATCCTTTAAATGTGTAGGTTGTCTCTGACTGGTTGCAAAAGAGGAAGTCAGAGAGATCCAAAGCATGAGGGAGATTTTACTCTGTAGTTCACCCTACAGAGCTGTAAGATAAAAGACTGTTGTTTCAAGCCACTAAAACTAATATAAACAACTAGTTCAAATATTCTCAAGAATTTCAGGAAAATATGAGCATAATGAGAAGAAAAGTGAAACATAAAGAGCCAAAGGAAATATATAGAGCTGAAAAATACAATATAGGAAAAAAAAATCTTAAATTCATTGCTTATATGTAACAGCAGTTGCACATTGCAAAAGAAAAGATCAAAGAACTTGAAGATACATGGAACACTGACCGAAATAGACTCTATATTATTCTATAAAATAAGTCTGAATACATTAAAAAATTGAACTAATTTTGACAATGAGGACATTAAATTAAAAATAAAATGAGAAAATATCCTTGCATTTAAAAATGAAACAATATATCAAATAACCTACAGTTCAAACAAAATATTTATTTCTTTTAAAAAAAACCAGAAAATATTTTAAATGACATAACAAAAGCAACCTATTTAAATTTGTAGTGTGTAGCTAATGTAGGTCTTGAGAAGATATTGAAAACTTAAATCCTTATATTAGAAAAACATATTTAACTCAAAGTAGAAAAAATAATAAAAAGCATAACTCAATAAGAAAAAAGTGTAAAAACAGAGAAAAAAATCAACAACAGGAAAGCTGTTCTTGGAAAAGAATAGTAAAATTGACAATGTATAGCTGGACATATTAAGAAAAGAGAGAAGAGAAAAATGACCAATATAAAATGAGTGAACATTGCTCTAGACTCTATACTCATTCAAAAGATGAGAAGGCTAGGTGCAGTGGCTCACACCTGTAATCCCAGCACTTTGGGGGACTGAAGTAAGCAGATCAAATGAGGCCAACAGTTTGAGACCAGCCTGGGCAATATGGCAAAACCCTGTCTCTACTAAAAATACAAAAATTAGCCAGGTGTAGTGGTATATGCCTGCAGTCCCAGCTATTTGGTGGGCTGAGGTGGGAAGTTCACTTGAACTCAGAAGGTGGAGGTTGCAGTGAGCAGAGATTACACCACTGAACTCCATCCTGGCCAACAGTGAGACTCTGTCTCTAAATAAATAAGAAAATGTTATGAGCAATGTTATGTCCAACAAATGAATAACTAAATGAAATGAACACATTTATTAAAAGGCACAATTTACTAAAACTGCCACAAACCACCCCCCCAAAATCTGAAAATGTTGATGTCTCTTAAATTACAAACCCACTGTTTGTAATCATAAAGTACATTTAAGAGACAAAAACCTTTTCCCACTCTTGCCTGGGGATGGTGGTGGGAATTAGAATTAACTGTAAATGGGCACAACTGATCTTATGAGGGAAATAAAAACGTTCTAAAACTAACTATGGTGATGGTTTCACAACTTGGTAACAGTAGTAAAAATTATTAAATTGTACTGCTTAAATGGATGGACTTTATGATAAATGAAATAGATCTCTTTACCTGTTAAAATAAGGTAAATAAAATCACATATATATGCATAGTTTCCACAAAGAAAATTTCAAGTCTGGATAAATTTCATCAAACATTTAAGGAAAAAATGTCAAACCTGGACTCGAATGCCTGACCTCAAGTAATCACCCCACTTGGGCCTCCCACAGTGCTGGAATTACAGGCATAAGTCACTGCACTTGGCCCATCCTCAAGACTCTTAGGAAAAATAGAATGGAGAACATTTCACAAAACATATTTGCTAATTAAGTTATATAATATACACATAGGCACACGTGCAAAGAAAAATAACATATGTTTACTATGCAGATGATAATAGCCACACAAAAAGATGTTCAACATCATTAGTTATCAGGGATAAGCAAATTAAAACCATGAAGAGATACCACTACCAGTTAGAATAGCCAAAATTAAAAAAAAAAAAAAAAAGACTCAGCATTCCAAAAGCCAGCCAGGACTTGGAGGCAGTGATCGTTTTATATACTACTAGTCAGACTGCAAAAGGGCATTACCACTTTAGCAAACTCTTTATCAGTTTCTTAAAAGGTTAAACATACACTTGCGATGCAACTCAACATTTCTGGTTTTACTCAAGGACATAAAAATGTATGTCCACACAGGTGACTATTTGAATGCTTATAGTAATGTTACTCAAAATAGTCACAAAATGGAAATAACTAAAATGGCCATCAACAGTATAAATACACTGTGTTATATCCCTACAACTGAATATTACTCAGCTATAAGAAAATAGCTAACTATTAACATGCATGATATAGGTAAATCTCAAAAATGTTATAGCAAGTAAAAGAACACAGATAAAAAAGAGTATGTGCCATATAAGACCTTTTATATGAAATGCTGCAAAATTCAAAATTAATGTTTAGTAATGGCTGATCAGCCCAGGTGTAGGGTTAAGAAGTGGATTGAGTAAATAAGGGTACGAGGTAACTGTACAGGAACTATGCTATACCTTGTTTGTGGTAGTTGTTATGCTATAAATTTTATCTTTATATATCTATAAACCCATCAACCTATACTCTTAATGTTTGCTTTTTTATTTATCTAAATTATACCTCAATAAAATTGATGTAAAATGTTAAAAATGTCTTGTGGTCTTATACATTTCTCTCATTTATAAACTGAAGGGATTTTTTTTACCTCTGAATTTTAACATTTCTTTCAGTTCTAATTACATGTCATGATTCTTATAACTATTGATAAAATATAAACTTGTATCATGTCTCCTCATGAACTTTTATACTTATATTTGTGCTGCTGCTTGTAAAACACATTATTTTTCCATAAACCTAGCAGCAGTTAATGTTTTAACTACAGCTTGTAAGAAGGCATTGATTAAAAACTGCATTAGAAATCTCTTTCCCACATTGATAAAGTCTCACTTAGGAAGTTAGGATCTTATATGTCTTGCTCCTACTTCAGTGACTGAAGAAAAGAGCACACCTCAGAAATATTTGAATATAAAATATCATTCGATTCTCTTGCATTCCTTACTCCTTAGAAAGTAACATTCTGTAATTTCATCCCGAATAGCTTACACTATGCCATATTTGCCAAAGTCGTGCCGGTTTTTTCCTATTCTTTGCACACACTCAGCGGTTGTGAGGTAAGCTATTGGTTCCTGTGACTTATTTTGTTAATTTTTTTTTCTGATAGTAGAATTAAACTTTTGCTTGTCATCAATTGATTTTTCTTTTCTTTTTCTATTTCTTTTAATTTTTGTAGAGATGGTGTCTGTGTTGCCCATGCTGGATGAGAATGCCTGACCTCAAGCAATCCTCCCACAGTGCTGGGATTACAGGCATAAATCACTGCACCTGGCTCATCCTCAAGTTTTTATATATGGGACAAAGTTAAAAGTCCCTGGGAGGGTAGAGCTGCATTTCCTAGTTAATGCAGTCAGGAAAAATAGATGGAGAAACATCCAGTCTGTTAAAGGTAACCCAATAGAATCAAGTAGTTAACAACTGGAATACTTGTTTCCAGAGCAACTCAAAATGTGTGATATGCATGACAGAGTTTGGGCACTTATGACTCAATTATAACTAAAAGAATGCTTTAGCGACTTAACGAAATCAAAAGATTGAATTATGAAGAGTTAAAACAACTTTAGAGGGTTGATAGAAATGTTCTACATTTTGATTGGGATAGTGGCTACCTGGGTAAATCTGTCTGTCAAAAGTAATGTCTTTATGCACTTAACGTGCATTTTCTTCATATAAACTACACTTTCAATAGGTTAGTAACCATTTTAAAACAGTAACAGTGGCGAAACATGTCATACTACCTCAGTTGACTAAAGTTAACATAAACAATGGTACACGAGGTTGATAGTGCATACCCTTGACATAATGTGATAAAATTGGCACATTACTTCTGTGGTCTTCCTCCTACAGCCCATAATCCTATTTTAATTATGAGAAAAACATCAGCGAAATACAAATTGAGGGACAGTCTACAAAACACCTGATCAGTACTTCTCAACTGCACCTATGTCGACTGGGTGCAGTGGCTTATGCCTGTAATCCCAGCACTTTGGGAGGTCAAGGCAGGTGGATGAAATGGGGCCAGAAGTTTGAGACCAGTCTGGGCAACATGGCAAAACATCATCTCTAATAAAAATTAAAAAATTAGCTGGGCATGGTGATGCATGTCTGTAGTTCCAGCTATTGGTGGGCTGAGGCGGAGGCTGCCCTGAACCTGGGAGACTGAGGTAGCAGTGAGCCAAGATCACACCACTGCACCACTTTACTCCAGCCTGGGCAACATGGCAAGACTCTGTCTCAAAAAGAAAAGAAAAACAAAAAAGAGCTCATGTGACTAGAAACAAGGAAAGCCTGATAATCTGTCATAGCCAAGAGGAGTCTAAGGAGACATGATGGCTAAATGGAATGTAGTAGTTTGGGTCGGATCCTGAGTCCGAAAAATGACTTTAGGGGAAAAAAATCAAGATGATTTGAATAAAGTATGAAATTTAGTATCAATATTAGTGCAATTAATTATGATGCATTAATAAAAATGTTAATAGGAAAAACTAGATGTGGAGTATATTGGAATTCAGTGCTATCTTTCCAACTTCTCCATAAATCTTAAGCTCTAAAGCAAAAA
>NW_016107617.1:1571327-1599806 GCF_001604975.1 Cebus imitator
TTGAGTAAGACATATGTAAAACATATGTAAGTTCATATACATACACGGAAGAGGCAGTATTAAGGTGATCATAAATTATTGTCCAAACCTGGACATGTGTTGTTAATAACCATTTAAGGATAGGAAGATAATATATGGGTCATCCTAAATGAAAAGCATATTAAATATTCAAGTTTTGGTTTTACACTTCCAATCTCTTCCACTTGCTTGTTTTATAAATAACTTCATTGAATATTATTTCCAATTTGGGAAGGACAGTAATATTTTCCTTACAAAGTTTGGGAGGACAAATAGGGCAATTAAAGTGTTTACTTAACACAATTACTGGCACATAATAAATACTCAATAAATCATAGATGACATTTATGCATATCTAGACCTTAGTCATTTTGCTTGAAAGTACCTATGTAGTTACACAGAATTCTATACTAATGTGTCCTCTTGATTTTAATCCTAACCCAACAGTGGTCATATGAATACTTAACTCTTTAACAGATAGGATAGATATTACCTGACAACATACATTTTCCACCCAGTATTTGCTGGGACATTTGCAACAATGCTAATGAAGACAAAAAATAATAATAGTAAATAATTTTGGTTACATGGCCTTCTTTCCTTTGGGTCACTCTCCCCATCTTACTTCTCCTGATCTTGTTGGATCTGACAGTTTGAGTTCCAGCACCTAGGTGCAGATGTAGCACACGAGTGTGACTGAAGCATAGCCTCTTAGAAATAATGATTGGTTCAAAAATAAACCTAAGACTACAGGAGAGTGCATCAGACTCATGGGGGGAAGAGAGGTAACCCTTGTCATTGGATTCATGACTTGTAATGATTTTAACCCCAGGCTGACAATAGTCTTCTTTGCCACAGTATGAAGAGAAATTTCCTAAGGATGAAGCAATGCAGAAGCAAGCCAAAATAAGAGGTTGGCCCAGCACAGTGGCTCACACCTGTAATCCCAGCACTTTGGGAGGCCGAGGTGGGCAGATCACCTGAGGTCAGAAGTTCAAGACCAGCTTGACCAACATGGGGAAACCAAGTCTCTACTAACAATACAAAATTAGCTGGGCGTGGTGGCACATGCCTGTAACCCCAGCTACTCGGGAGGCTGAGGCAGGAAAATCTCTTGAATGCGGGAGGTGGAGGTTGCCATGAGCTGAGATTGCACCATTGCACTCCAAACTGGGGAACAAGAGCAAAACTCTCTCCCAAAACAAAATTAACACTGAGACGTTAACAGAAAGATAGATAAGAGTCCTGGGGTCATGGTTTGAACTCCTGGGTCCAGTTGTGCCTGAATACATTCTGCCATGCAAGTTGTTTCTCACCCCTCCCCACCCCCCACCTAAGCTGACTTGATTTTTTTTCCCATCTCTTACAACTGCAGAAACCATAAGTAATAAGGCACATTTCCCATTTCACTCTGTGCTTGCCCACACTGTGATAGAGATCATAGTATGCATGAATTCTTTCACTATTTCTTCCTTAGGCTAAGCTCTTTTTAAGTCCAGGGATGCAGTCTTTATCAAATTAGAATCCCTCCTTTTTAATGAACAATGTATAATGTTGGCAGAAAAAAACTAAATTATAACATTTTCACACAGTTGGGTTGAACAATTGGTCTTCCATCATTAGAATGTGCAAACAGTAGGTGAACAGAAAGACAAAGTCTTCGGTTTGATTCTGGAAATTTTTCTCCTCCATTATCGTTTCTATTTCAATCTGCTATGAGGTCATTTTTCTCTGATACCTTGTTTGTCCTTGAAGAACAGGCTTGTAAGATAACCCATCACTCCCTCTTTATTTGTTCATTATTTCTGCATTAAAATTCAAGGGGCTTTCTACCCCTTCTTGTTAGACCTGTTTGTCTTTTATCTGTGTACCTGTCACTCTGCTGTCTATTTGCATTTCTAATTTCTTGTCCACATTTGCTCAATGAGAATATTCACTGTAATCAGCAGATCTCTTTCCTTTGCAAGTGATAGAAACCTAGTGCAAACTAGATGAAGCAAAAGTGGAATTTTGTTGACTCATGTTACCAGATGGCCAAAGGAAAAAACTAGCTTCAGATATGGCTGTATCTAGGTGCGTGAAAAAGTCATGAGGCTTTTTTTTTTTCTATCAGAGTCCACTTACCTTTGCATTTCTTTGCTTGTTCACTCGATTCCTTCTTGTAACATGGCCAGGCTCTCTGCACCTGCATGAAAGACAGACAAGAATAGTAGACAGTTGCCTTACAGAGCCCTTAAAGGCCAAAATACAAAGTAATAGGGGTCTCTATGCCAATGTCCATAGAAAAGATATTAAAAAATCATAAACATAATCTGATTGGGAAAAATTGAACCATATTTTCCTCCAGGAAGTGATCAGACATTGTGGTTAAGACACACACTAGAACTCAGCTCATGGAAGAAGAGCAATTCCTCACTGAAAATAACAGGTGTTTATTCAATATAAAGTAAAGTGTTACTAAAAATAAATAAATAAGCCAACAAATAACTTACTTTTATTGTAACTATGGGAAACTGATTTACAAATTTCTCTGGTTTTAGGTAGTAAAGGAGTAAGTTCTAGCCGGAAACTACGTAGAATGCTACAGCCTTCTGCAAGACAGTTCTCCTTTCTTCATGACATTTTCTATTTTCCACTATAAAGCATGTCTTGCCCAGCCATAAAAGACAAATAATTATTTTATGCCCAACATTTCTAGGGTCACATACAGAAATCACCAAGAGCTGAGTTCTATTAAATTACCATACTAAACATTTTTTCTGACTCACCACACCCACCAGGCATATAGTCAACTCACATTCAGCCTGCTTTACCTCTTTGCATTAAGCCATGATCCCACACTTTCCTCACTTCTTACAGTCCCAGTTATCATTCTTAGAATTCCTAAAATAGCTTATTGTATTGCTTAAAACCCCAGAACAAATGGCCATAAATGAAAATTATCATATGGTCAGATACTTCAGTTAGGTTTCTCAATTCTAATTTAGATCTTACATCATCAAGATTAGTGATTCTCTGCTAGGATGATGTCACCCCCCAAATATATCTGGCATTGTCTGGAGACATTTTTAATTGTCGTGACTGATATCTTTCCTGGTATCTAGTGGGTTGAGGGCTGAGATGGTGCTAAACATCTTATAAAGCAAAGGACAGCAACGACAAAAAATGATTCAGCCCAAAATTTTCCTGGTGCTAAGTTTGACGAACACGGATCTAGATTAATAACCCCAGGGATTATGAACAAAATTATCTTATCTCTATCACTTCATTCAATATGTACAAGATACTCAAATAGGTGGATAAATAATTACATGAAGGCAAAATGCAATAGAGAATACTAACCATTAATGACCTCAGTCTTTTATATGGTTTATTTCTTTCATTTTTTTTCTATTTTTGTCAAGCCTTCATGTTCTATTATGGCATTCCAGTTGAGTTCTTAGGTCATCAGCAGAATAGAAAAGTGAAATAAAATCATGGTGCACTAAAACTCAAGAAACCCCAGTACTAGTTTCATATATGTCTTGTACTAGAGTTATAACTTGGTAAAATAATTTACTCCCTTAGAAACATAGTTTCTACTTGTTTAATAGGAAATATTTAGATTAAATCATTTTAGTACTTTTTCATCTAATAAAGAAGAACAAAATGTAAAAAAAAACCTACAGAAACACAATGGTGAAAAAAACATTCAAGAAGCCAGAAGCCCTACTGATTCAGCTTGTCTCTCTTTCCCAACAATGACACCAAAAGGAAAATTCTTCTAAATTCATTTGGTTAATCACTGAATTAATTGACTTCTATTCTTCTTTTGAGTTCTAGTATTTGATGAATACAGCAAAATTTATTCATTGTCGGTTCCATTTTTATAATGAAGCAGGGCATTTCCCTTTACCCCTTTGGGGATGGGAACTGGAGTGCAGACAATGGAGTTAGCTGGCTGCTTTGTTGCCAGCAAGGGCAAACTCTACTCACTTGAAGGCATTGCTCTCAACCCCTTGCAGGAGGGAGAATGCAGGTGAGAAGGTACAGGAGCCAGGTCATTTTGGGCACCAGCAGGAGCAGAAACTCCATGTAAGCCCTGTGGTAGTGTCTAGCAGGGAGTATGCACAATTCTCAAAGTCTCACAGGGCATATGTTACAGTGTTCTTTTAGCTTTGCCATCCACAGTGGTTTAGGTGTTAACTCAGTGGGCCCTCTGGCTTTTCACATGAGGTGGTTGTTCTCCACCAGTGAGGGCAGAGGGTCAGGATAACAGCATTTAGCATCTATACCCATGACACCCAAACTTTTATTTGGTATCCAGGAAAAATAAGGTCACATGGATGAATTGAAGGGTGGCTAATATGGAGGATTTTATTGCTGATGAAACTGACTCTAAAGGGGAAGGGGAGCTAAAGGGGGGATGGAGCAGGAAGGTGATCTTCCCCTAGCATCCAGCTGTCCTCAGCAAGGCTCCTCTCCAAAGCAACGCCGTCCCTCTGAAGTCAAGCTGCTTGTCTCTAATGTCAACCCATAGTTTCTGATGTCTATCTGCTTCTCCCCTGCCTCTCCTCCTCTGCTAGTGGAGCCTGGGGATTTTATGGGTTACAGGATGGGGAATGGGGTGGGCCATGGGTAGTTTTAGAAAAGGCAGTGTGGGAGCAGGAGAACAGGAATGCATGTTCTTACTTTGGACTGTGATTCCAGGCTTGAGGGTGGGGTCCTCAGCAGGGACCTGCTCTCTTCTGCCCAGAATTTCCCTGCCTCCTGTCTCTATCAGTAACACTTTGCTCTCTATTTAGAGCTAAGTCTTACATAATAAAATAACTATATTTTCTTAGATACCATAATACGGTAACATTTCTGAGGACAATATATAGAGGCTTCTTCAGAAATTATTCTATGACCTATAGTCTCATGCACAATGCCAATCTAGTACAGGTGACATTTCAGATAGAGCATCATTTTGCTTCTGTCAAATTATTTGAGAAGAAGGCTTATTCAAGATTTGCCTAAAAGGAACAATTCTAATATGCCAAGCCACAGAGAAAACCATGTTCTAGAGACAGGAAAAAGAGATAGAAGATTTTTCCCAACAGCAATCACTTGATACAAAAAAAATATGTTTGGCAAATAAAATCCTTCTAAATTCTAAAGTAATCAAACAAAATTAAAATTACAAAACAAAATTTTCTTTGTTAACCAATGGATCCTTTTAACAATGTTTACACAAAAATCTGCAAATGAGATTTTGGAATGCCAGAAAATGAGCAACAGTATAAGGCTAGCAAGAGTATTCACTGAGATTTTTTTTTCTCTCTGTTTTCTCTTCTCTTAATCAGTCTTAGCAATTATATCTAGTTTAAGAGTGCCTGTTAGATTTTCTCTTTGTTGCATCTTTCCTTGATATCTTGATGAGAAAAATGAAAATTAATATAAATCTGTGGCATGGCCCTGGCATTATTTGACTGCAGGCTTGGCTGCAGAAGTGCTTTATTTATACTGAATAAAAAGTGATAGTGTTCAGAACATGCTACACCCAAAATATGGTGCTTTGGCATATTTAATGTTTTAAGCTGAAGGAACGTGAGAAACAAGAGGTACAGTAAGGATCTTTTAACCTTCCCATGGAGCAAGCTGGAAGACCCTCATGTGAGAAGGGCCCTCGTTAACTCTAAGACAGAGGAAGTTTTCTTAGCTCACTACTCATGGCTCCTACCACTTTGTCCAATCACATTTTTTCATGGCTTTCTACTGTAACTGCCCAATGGGTTTTTCCTTTCCCATTGCCCAGATAAAGCCAATTTATTGACGTAGGAGAATTTCGGCAGAGAAAGAATTTTACACACATAGAGCCAGCCAAATGGAAGACTGGTGTTTTATTATTTCTCAAACCAACCTCTCCAACCCTTTAGAGACTAGGTTTCAAAGGTAGTTTGAGGGAAGTGGCTGAAGTGGCTAGGCAATAGGTGTTTGCTGCTGATTGGTAGAAGTGCAGTCATAAGGGTGTTGGAAGTGGTCTTCTTGTGCATGGAGTGGTTTCTGGACTGGGCCACCCAGGAGCAGTTGGCATGCCCAGGTAGAGACATTGGTAGAAGGATTTGGAAAAAAAAAAAAAAAAAGCTGGGAAAAGGTATTTCAAAAGTTCAATCTTACGTTCTACAATAGCAATGTTATCTGCAGGAGTAATTCGGAGAATGTCCTATCTTGTGACCTACAAAATAATGACTGGCAATTGTTCATGTCTATACCTCAGCTGAATTCAGGCTTCCCTTTTCACCTAGCCTGGAGGGCTCTCATTAGTTTTACAAAGACAGTTAGTTTTGGGGAAGGGCTATTATCATTATATATCATTTAAACTATAAACTAAATATCTCCTATTAGTTTGCTTGGCTTAATCTCAGGAATAATTAAGGGCAGCTTGAAGGCCAAAGACAAGATGAGGACTGGCCAGATCAGCTCTCCCCCACTGCCATAATTTTCTCACTGATATAATTTGTGCAAAGTGGTTTCACTACTTTTTTTTTCCAAACCTAGTATAAAAACACTCAGGTTTAGTTATTTATTTGGGTTTTCATTTCTTTTTGAAGCTCCAGTATTATGTAAAACCTGTATTAAATAAATTTGTATGCTTTTTTTCATTAATTCGTATTTTGTTACAGGCCCCAGAGGAGAACCAAGAAGGGGTGTAGGAAAATACTTTTTCTCCCTATAGTTTCTGATAATAAGGATGAGATACCATTGACCAGGACATCTTTCTCTGTCCAGAAGCTGCAGTTGAAATCTGGAAACTTGGCCAGGAGTGGTGGCTTATGCCTGTAATCCCCACACTTTGGCAGGCCAAGGCAGGAGGACCACCTGAGGTCAGGAGTTCAAGACCAGCCTGGCCAACTGTAGTAAATAAGAATACAAGGTTTCTCTTCAAAGATTTCATCTTAGTTCATTATGAATAAATAATAGTTTCTTCAAAGGTCAATTTAATACTCTTGCTAATAATCTTAAAGTAGCTGTTAGTCATAATAAAGAAATAAGTGTATCCTGTGTTCTTAGTTTTTACACCTTAACCTGGTTATTTTCCCTGACATGCCTGGACAAGCCAAGGCAAGTCTTAGGTCATAGCTTATTCCCCTTCCTCATTTGGAAATGTTATTGCTTCTCTAAGCATTCCTCAAGTTACTTCCCCTTTTCCTTTGTTCTTCTCTGCCTTTACCTCTTTAGAAAAGTTTTAAGTTTTTAGTCAACTGGGTGAAACCTAGATTCTGAAGTCCAGTTCCAGCCAATGGAATCAGGATACAGCAGTAGGGCAGATGGTTAGATATAAATGGCCCTGCCTCGTTTGTTCAGTGTCCTCTTGTGGCAAGATGGCTAACAGGAGAACCCTTTCTGCAGAAAGTAAACCTGCCTTGCTGAGAAAAATTAAATTTATGTTCAAGTGCTACTGCTTTTGTGGCACCAAAAATTTACATATAACACCATCATAGTGAAACCTCATCTCTATTCAGTACAAAATTAGCTGGGTGTGGTAGCATATATCTGTAGTTCCAGCTACTTGGGAGGCTGAGACAGGAGCACCCCTTGAACACAGGAGGTAGAGGCTGCCGTGAGCAGAGATCACATGATTGCCCTCCAGCCTTGGCAAGACAGAGAGAAACTGTCTAAAAAAAAAGTGCAGAAATCTGGAAACTTTGTCGAAGTTGGCCACGGTAACCATTTGTTAAAAGGTTTATTGGGCTTGAATTTCATTCACAATTAGAATAGGTATACTTTGAAGATTTGGACTTTTACATCCAATTTTTCTTTCTTCAGAATTCTCATTATAAACAAATGTCCCTAAGTATCTATAGGAATATCAGATTGAAAGAAAGAAAAAATGAAAAAGAAACAGAATTTCTTGACTGGTCTGAGAAAAACACGTGAAAACACACACACACACACACACACACACTCACACACACACACACAAACCCAAAAAAACAACAAACAAAACAACAACGACAAAAAAAAAAACACCTCCCTTTAAAAAGATTAGGAGGTAGAGCTCAGACATAGAACAAAAGTTATGAATTACAAAAAGCACTCAGACAGGCTGAGACTTAGGTTAAAACAGATAGCCAAGAAATAGCTTTGAAAAAGGCCCCAGGGAACCTAGCAAGGCTGTTTTACAGTCCCTTATAAAGTCCACTTATTTCATGAGACTCTACAATCTAACATGTTCAGCTCTAGGTCTTCCCATTCAAATTACATTGCAAATGTATTTTGGACCCCAATCATAAAAATTTACTTAATGGGGGAAAAAGATCTTCTATAATAATTACCCTAGATTTCTGACACTATAATAAGCAAATATGTTCCTGAATTCCTTCTTGGAGAAAACCTACATCATTTCTCTTTCACTTGGAGATATAAATCTTATCATCTTTTTGGAAATGCAAACTTCCAAGAAAATAACTCTTGCGTTCAACTCAAATGGAGAAAGAAGGGAGACATTTTGGAAATAAACTGCTACTTGATATTTTCACAGGGTCCCTCACCCCAAATTTAGTCCACTGGTTTCATAAGATTACTTATTAAGTTCCTATGAAATTCTTAAAAGTCTTTTTCATAAATATTGGTTAAAAAAAAGCTTTAGCTAACATTGAGCAAGTAATCTTGACTTATTTGGTCCATCTGCTGGAAATATAATAAGGCAAAGATGAGAATCAACTCTTACATAAATAAGCAAATTTTTTATTTCTGTGTTTGCACCTAATTCATGGCTAACATGTAGAATGAAATCTATAAAATCTCTATTTGCATCTGTCTATATATTTATGTGTACAGGTATTTATGAATACATAATACTTTCTGTCCTTGAATGGCTGAAAATTAATTTTAGAAATTAATTACTTTCTACTGTAGTAATTTATAAAATTCTCTAAGGAAATTCTATTCAAATTGGCTTTGAGATAAATGCACACTTATATAAATTGTCGTAGGTGCATCTGGCTGGGACTCGTATCCTGAACAGTAAAATAATTTATCAAAACAGTCATGGATAAAGAAAGGCAGATTTATTAGAAAAAGCATGACGCTACATTGCAAACGTTCAATGGGCAGCACAGCAGAGAAGGGGCTGTCTGCCAAGAGGCAAGGACTGAAGGGAAGCTTTATAGAGTTGTACTGGAAGGGCTATGTGCAGATAAGGTGTGCAGATAAGGTCCTGCTGCTGGGGCTATATGCAGAATGAGGTATTTGAGAATAGGATGTCTTACTAGTGGGCTGTCTGTGATTAGCCATTTCTCAGAACAATTGTTCTTTTCCACCTGGTACCTCTTCCTTGTTGCTGCTTACTTATCTTATCAGAAATCCACATTTAGTATTCCTAAAAGTCTCAGAAATCTAAAAACTAACCCAAATGCTTTTCAAGTTCATGTGGCTTGAACAAATCTTTAATAAATAAGGTTAGTTTAATATTGTTAGTGTAATGAAAACAGCTATGTCCTCTGAGTTGTCAACATTAAGTATAATACATTTTTATTCTACTTGAGTTTACCAGCCAATTGAGGTTAAAATAGTTAACAAGGAAAGAATTTGAGATGATGACTAGCATTGTTTGTTGTTATAATAAGTTTGCCTACAAAATACCTTCCAAAATTCTTTTAATAACTAGTATCATTGAAGTTACGCTAAGCTAAATTAAATAATAGATATTAATTAAATGTCTGGGTCAGTTCTCAAATAAAGTACTAAAAGATTACTTTTGGCATCTTGTTTTTATATGGTATAAAGAAGTTAAATATATTTGGGTCTGTTAATAAACGTGAAGAATTGTACTATGAGGAAGTATATTCTCGTAAAAAATAGGAGATAATATATTAACAAAATCTGATAGTTTGCTATAGATTACTAGTATTTGGGAGACAATTCACAGTTATCTACTTTCTAGTATTTTCAGTTAAAAAAAGGATACCAATGGCTAAAATTTATAATCAATATATAAAATAAAACTACTAAAATAAACAACTTTGTATGCAAAGTATACAAAGAACATAGGATATATTTTCAATAAAGAAATATACAAGATATGGATAAAAGAAAGTATATAAGATATAAAAGATGAGTTATTGTTAAGGAAAAAAGAGTAATTTTATTCTAAAGAAAGGTGACTAGTTTTTCCAGAATTAAGGAAAGACAAATCCTGAATAGAAAGTTGTAAAAGTCTTGCATAAAAGATATCTTATCTCATGTAGTTAATTAAGCTGGCTAAGACTTAAATGAATTTAGTATAAAGTTTTAAAATTAGCTTTTAAATCAATAGAATACCTATGCAAAGCTAAAATTTAACTTTTTCTGTTAAAAGGACAAAGATTTCTTGGATTATTTAAAAAATATTTTTGTTCACCTATTAAGTAATGTGCCTAAGAAACAAAAATTCTGTTTAATCAAAAAAATGTTTTCCCATACTTCATATTATTTTATCAGACCTTGATTACTTCAAAAAGCTCAGTCTCAATATTAAAAAATAAGAGTTGGGTTTTGTTTGCTTGTTTTTTAGCAAGTATGTTACTTTCTGTATTTGCCTTTAAAATAGTTGTCACTTTGGTTAAATGGATGACTATTGTTTCATAGTAATATGTGATTCTACTTAATCAAGTGTTCAAATATTTAAATATTTTTTGACAAATTTCCCAAAATCAAATGCTAAGTGTAGTCTTTTCGACTACAAACTAACTTTGAGATTTTTTAGAGATCCCCTAGAAAATAGCAAATAATTTCTCTGCTTGTAAAGAGAGAAACGTTTAAGTAGATTTGATACGTTAAATTACATAGTTACTAAATGTTTACTAATTACATAGTTACTAAATATTTCACTAATTAGATTTATTTGATATTTTAAATTACAGAGCAAGGACATTGACAAATTTCTAGGAATTTTTCCTACAATTTGTGATCCATGTATTAATAACATATCTATACAAATATAACATGAAGGTTTATAATCACTTCTTACTTGATAATGCAATTATGGGTTACATGGGACTAAATTAACTGAGAAAAAAAAGACTTATGATTTTCATGGCCCTTTTGTTAAAAACCTCGTGGTTCTCAAATATTTTGTTTTCTAGATTTAAGGAACTCTTCTTCCCTTTCCTCTTAAGCTATCTACAGCTTACAGCTATTTGATAAATTGTCTTTATATTTAAAAAAAAGAAATATTTTCTCTTTCTCCATACCTGATCCCTTTGCAAATGAAAAACTGCTACTGAGTATTCTTATTTTTCTGGCATTACAAATATTTGTGTTAAGTTTAATAAGAATCTGTTCTCCTTGTGACAGAACATAACTGTCAACATTGGCTATGTTACCTGTAATGTTGAATACAGAATTAAATACAACCAGAGAGTTTTAAGGAACTAAGGCTGATTTTATAGAGCCAATGCTTATAAAATCCCTTGGAATATGGCATGATACCTAGTTACTGGATTCACAGCCTTATGGGTGAATAAAGGAGCTCACTTTCTGCCAGGTCCAAGAATCTCAGATTATGTTGGAAACCTCAAGAAAAGAAGGATTCACTCAAACCTGTAAGTATTGTAAGAAAAGTCTAATGTCCCCTGGCTTGTCTTTATAGCCTCAAGAGGCTTTCCAAAATCCAATCTGAGATTCCTTATAAAAATTACAGCAAAGCAAACTAAAAAATCCCACACGGTAAATATTTTTCCTATACATATGTAAATAACAGGCCATGTATCAGACAAGATTTAGTTTGCAAACAAATTAGTCTTACTTTGATTATCTTTGATAAAAATGGAGGTGACTACAGAGACAAAAAGTATGTTTCAATGGCAAATTACATCACATCATGTGAATTAATACAATTCCATTCCCACTGTTCATTGGATTTGAAGTTTTGTTATCTACTGTAAACTGGATGGATCCTGCTCAGTTCTTTTAGCTTCCTTGAAAATGTGGTTACAACCCTTTAACATTTTACATTATTCTTTTATCCTCCTGATTTGGCACCACTGAGAGCTAAAACCTGATTGCTCACATCCTTATTTGGAATACCTAAGCCTTGCAAGCTGAAACCGGGCACTTCCATACTTTGCTCTAAGAGTAAACTTAATGGTGTGGTACAGTTTGGAGATATGTACCCTCCAAATCACCTCCATTGGAGGTGGGGCTCAATGGAAGATGTTTGTGTTATGTGGTCAGATCCCTCATGAATGGTTTGGTGCTATTCTTGCGGTAATGAGTGAGTTCTTGCTCTATTTGTTCCCATGAGAACTGATTGTTTAAATGAGCATGGCACCTTCTTCCCCTCTCCTTTATGCTTCTCTCTTGTCATGTGAAATGCCTGCTGTCCTTTGCCTTCCACCATGAGTGGAAGTTCCCTGAAGCCTTCACTAAAAGCATGCTGGTGCCATGCTTTTTGTACACCCTACAGAACTTTGAGCCAAATAAGCCTCTTTTCTTTAAAAATTATCCATCTTCAGGTATTCTTTTGTAGCAACACAAACAAACTATGACACAGTGCCATAACTAGAGGCATTCAAATGGCAAACCAAGACATTTGTTGGATGTCCACTGTTATTGTCACTCCGCTATCTCAGGATACTTTCAGCTCAATATCTAGAAATTTTTTTTTCTTTTTTGTGACAGAGTTTCACTCTTGTTTTCCAGGCTGGAGTGCAATAATGTGATCTCAGCTCACTGCAACTTCTGCCTCCTGGGTTCAAGTGATTCTCCTCCCTCAGCCTCCTGAGTGGCTGGGATTACAGGCTCACGCCACCATGCCCAGCTAATTTTGTATTTTTAGTAGAGGTGGGGTTTCTCAATGTTGATCAGGCTGGTCTCAAACTCCTGACCTCAGGTGATCTGCCCTCTCAGCCTCCCAAAGTGCTAGGATTACAGACGTGAGCTGCCGCACCCAGCCTAGAATTTTTTAATTGCACTCTGGATTCAAAAAGTAAATTTGTAGCTTGTTTTTAACAATTAACTTTTTTAAATTTGTGTTTTCATAGAAATATCCCTACTTAAATGCCTTCTTGCTCACACCTCATAGAGGGTGAGGTAGGCATCCTACTTCTGCCTATACTACCAAGTCCAGAAATAAGACACAACTGTTTAAGTAGACTAATCAAATCCCAGGACTGAGAGACTGGTTCAGTGACATATGGGACAATCTGCCAACTCAGTTTCTGGGCTGTAGAACCTTTGTGGAAAAGTTTCAGATGGGTAAATAATAGGGTTCAGAACATACTACCCAAAAACATGGTGTCTTGCTATGTTAAACGTTTTAAGCTGAAAGAATTTGAGAAAGAGTAAGTGCAGGAATGACTCTGAATTTACCTGAAGGAGTCATAAAACCTTTGTATGAGAGGTGTCCTTCTTATACCTGGGAGAAAGCAGCATCCTTATCTCTGAAGATGAAGAAAAGCTGAGAGGTATCTAAATCAACAAGCCTTGATACGTTAACCCCAGTTTACTACTCTTATCTCATTAACCTTAGTCCTACCATATTTATTTTATAACTCGGTACTCTTCCTCAAACCTACTATAAAAATACTCGGAATTAACCATTTTTTCTTAGGGATCTTCATTTCATTATGGAGTATCCTATGTCACATTAAACTTATGTTAAGCAAATGCACCAGGCGTGGTGGTGCAAGCCTGTAATCCAGCACTTTGGGAGGCTGAGGTGGGTGAATCGCTTGATCCCAGGAGTTTGAGCCCAGCCTGGGCAACATGATGGAACCCCATCTCTACAAAAAATACAAAAATTAGTTGGGTGTGGTGGTGCATACCTGTAGTCCCAGATACTTGGGAGGCTGAGGTGGGAGGATTACTTGACCCTGGGAGGCATAGGTCGCAGTGAGCTGAGATTGTGCCTCTGCACTCCAGCATGGGAGACAGAACGAGACTTCATTTAAACAAAAAAGTGTTTTTGTTTTGTTTTGTCTTTGTTTGTTTTAGTTAATCTGTCTTTTCTTACAGGCCTCAACTGAGATCCTAGAAGTGTATAAGGAAAATATTTGTTTTCCTCCCCTACAAAAGTACTGAAATGTTAATCCTTCAAATCTGGTTAAACCTATTCAATGCTAGAAAGAATTCGTGCCTCAACTCATACAAGGGTTTTCTTCAAGCTGTCAAAACTTCCCTCCTTCCTTCCTTCCGTCCTTCCTTCCTTCCTTCCTTCCTTCCTTCCTTCCTTCTTTCCTTCTTTCCTTCCTTTCTTCCTTCTTTCCTTCCCTCTTTCCTTCCTTTCTCCCTTCTTTCCTTTCTTCTTTCCTTCCTCCTTCGTTCCTTCCTTCTTCCCTCCCTTCCTTCCTTCTTTTCTTTCCTTTGTTCATTTTGAGACAGAGTCTTGCTCTGTCACCCAGGCTGAAGTGCAGTGGTGCAATCTCAGCTCACTGCAACCTCTGCTGCCTCCCAGGTTCAAGCAATTCTTCTGTCTCAGCCTCCTGAGTAGCTGGGATTACAGGCATGAGCCACCACTCCTGGCTAGTTTTCGTATTTTTAGCAGAGATTGTATGTCACTGTGTTGGCCAGGCTGGTCTCAAACTACTGGCATCAAGAGCTCAAGAGATCTGCCTATTTCGGCCTCCCAAACTGCTGGGATTAAAAGTATTAGCATTGAGATACCCTCTCACGCCAGTTAGAATGGCGATCATTAAAAAATCTGGAGACAACAGATGCTGGAGAGGATGTAGAGAAATAGGAACACTTTTACATTGTTGGTGGGAGTGTAAATTAGTTCAACCATTGTGGAAGACAGTGTGGCGATTCCTCAAGGACCTAGAAATAGAAATTCCATTTGACCCAGCAATCCCATTACTGGGTATATATCCAAAGGATTATAAATCGTTCTACTATAAGGACACGTGCACACGAATGTTCATTGCAGCACTGTTTACAATAGCAAAGACCTGGAACCAACCCAAATGCCCATCGACGATAGACTGGATAGGGAAAATGTGGCACATATACACCATGGAATATTATGCAGCCATCAAAAACGATGAGTTTGGGTCCTTTGTAGGGACATGGATGAACCTGGAAACCATCATTCTCAGCAAACTGACAGAAGAGTAGAAGATCAAACACCGCATGTTCTCACTCATAGGCAGGTGTTGAACAATGAGAACACATGGACACAGGGAGGGGAGGACTACACCCTGGGGCCAGTTGGGGGGAAATAGGGGAGGGACGGTGGGGGGTGGGGAGCTGGGGAGAGATAGCAAGGGGAGAAATGCCAGATGTAGGTGATGGGGAGGAAGGCAGCAAATCACACTGCCACGTGTGTACCTGTGCAACAATTTTGCATGTTCTTCACATGTACCCCAAAACCTAAAATGCAATAAAATAAATAAATGGGGGAAAAAAAGACATTATGGTAAAGTTTTAATGATGTCTAGTCTCAATGGAAAACTATAAAAAAAAAAAGTATTAGCCACCATGCTGGGTCTCCTTCTCTCTTCTTTTCTTTCCTTTCTTTCTGTGTAGTGTCAAATACCGTCACTTTCTTAAAATTCCAAAACAAAATTTCCCAAGTCACTATTGTAGAGTATTAATCCCCAAATATATTCATTTATTAGAAACTAGATGACCAAATACACACTATTGCCAATATTTTTTCCTTCCTATTTGCCAAAGGAATTTTCTGGGAAGTCTTGCAGTAAAAAATAATGTTAAATTTTTTTCCCAAGTTATTTCACCAAGGGACTTTGTCCCAACATTTTCCTGTGTATTTTTTCAAGTAATAGCTACTAACACCTGTGATGGTAGCAGGAAAAACTGGAAAATATTTTTATTTCTATTTTTATCTTCCTTTCCATCTCTTTTCTTTCTTTCAAAATCTTTTGAATCTGCATTTTGGCCCTTCAGTATGCTACTCCCTTAGTAGCAAAAGCACTTTTGCAAGAATCTCCAATGATTCTGAATTTTTTATTTAAATAATGTCTTTTAATTCTCCAGTCTAACTGGGCCTCTGTAGTATACAAAATCATCCATTACTCATTACTTGATTATCTTTTGCCCCCTCTCCCCAAGATTTAAATATATATATATATATATATATATATATATATATATATATATATATATTCATCCTTTATGTATCGTTATGGTTTGAATGTCCCCTTTAAAAATCCTGTTGAAACTTCATCCCAACGTGGAAGTATTGAGAGACAGTATTATAAAAAGTAACTGGATCATGAGGACTCTACCCTCATGAATTGATTAATCCATTCATAGAGTAATGGATTAATGAGTTGTCATGGGAGGGGAACCAGTGGTTTTATAAGAAGAAGAGATCTGAGCTAGTGTGTGAGCACGCCAAGCCCCCTTGCCTATTACCTGCATCATCTCATGACCCCTTGGTGAGTTTACACCAGTAAGAAGGCTCTCACCAGATGCAGCCCTCAACCTTGGCTTAGCCTCCATAATTGTAAGAATAAATCTCTTTTCTTTATAAATTACCTAGTTTTAGGTATTCCTTTATAAACAACAGAAAGTGAGCTAATACATATCTCTACCAAGAGCATGTTGCCATCAGAATTCCATCCTCAGCTCTGTTATTTCTTTTGTTTTATTCCCTTTCCTTGTGTGATTCGATTCACTGCGTGTTTTTAGTTATGATTGGATGGTAATGACTCTTAAAGAAGTATTTCCAGCCCATACTCCAGTCTTGATCTTGAGAATAAAACTTCAGTTGTTCCCAAATGCTACTCAGAGTTCTCAAAATCTTTCTGAGTAGAGATCCTCTCCTTTTCCTCCTCCCCATCCCCCTTCTTCATCTTCATCTTGTTCTTCCTCTTCATCTCCTTCTCCTTCTTCTTATCTCTGTCACCCAGACTGGAATGTAGTGGTATAATTACTGCTCACTGCAACTTCAACTTCCTGGGCTTCAGCAATCTTCCTGTCTCTGCCTGCTGAGTATCTGGGACTACAGGCATGCACCACCGTGCTTGGCTATTGTTTTTTGTAGAGACATGGTTTCACCGTGTTGCCCAGGCTGGTCTCAAACTCCTGGGTTCAAGCAATTTACCTGCCTCACCTTCTCAAAGTGCTGGGATTACAGGCATGAGCAACACTCCCTTCCTCCTTCCTCCCTTCCCATTTTTTTTTTTTTTTTTGCAGCACTTAGTATAGTGCCTTTATAATTGCGCAGACCTAATACTTGTTGGTTAAATCAAAATTTAGAACCAAATAAAATACATGGATTAGTAATTCATCTAAGAGTTTGAACTCAGATTAATTTGCCAATGGTTAAATCAATTTATTCAGCTGTCAGTTTCATCTGAAAATTGGATAAGGTGAACTAGATAATTGCTATGCTCACTATTAGCCTTATATTTCTTTTTTATAAATTTTCTCTTATCTCTTCTAAAAAATAAAATGTTAAAAATTATTTAAAACAAGAGAAGCTTTGCCTAAGAAGCTATGGTATTTCAGTATAAATATATTCATTTAATAAACTTTTCTGAATGACAAATTAGTGTCAGGTATCGGGATAGACATTTTAAGATGAATAAAACATGCTAAGGATGAGTAGAAAAAAAATTCTAAAGAAAGTGATTTACATTTCTATTTAAAGTTTACATTCTCCAAACATAAGTTAAAAAAATATGTTCCACCAAGTCTTAATTAAAACTAAAAAGAGCTTCAAAAGTGATGGAAAAACATCAAAAATTTACTGCCAGGCGAGGTGGCTCAGGCCTGTAATCCCAGCATTTTGGGAGGCCGAGACAGGCAGATTACGTGAGGTCGGGAGTTCAAGACCAGCCTAACCAACAGGGAGAAACCCCATCTCTACTAAAAACACAAAAAATTAGCCAGACGTGGTGACACATGCCTGTAATCCCAGTTACTCAGGAGGCTGAAGCAGGAGAATTGCTTGAACCCAGGAGACAGAGGTTGTGGTGAGCCAAGAACGAACAATTGCACTCCAGCCTGGGCAACAAGAGAAAAACTCCATGAAAGGAAGGAAGGAAGGAAGGGAGGGAGGGAGGGAAGGAAGGAAGAAGGAAGAAATATATAATACTAAATACTAAAAGCTTTTATGATTTCGAAACATCAAATAAAATTTGTCCCTAGTTGCAAAGACTTAACAATACAGTTTTCTTAAAAAAAATATTTGGACCACTTTAACCCCTAAATAATTATTTCATTTTTTGTTTGTCATAAATTTTGAAAAACTTAAGGAAGTTCAGAGAGAAAATTATATTGGCCTAATATTAATCAGAAATGCTGGAACGTCAAATAATGTCACCTGCCTACCCATTATCCATGTTAATAGAGGGGTTATGAATAAGGCATGTTGCATATCGTAGTTCATAAGTAAAATCATCTGTAATAGCATTGGACACCCTGCTGGTGTAAAGCATCACAGTATTTTAGAGCCACATATATGAACCAGAAATGTTAGGGGATTGAGAGAAATTTCAACTTAATTCTTCACACTGGAGTGAAGAACAATAAGAAAAAATTGTCACTGATATAGATTGGCAATCAGTGGTAAGGGCACACATTTTATGCAGCTATTTTTACGTTTTTAAAATTTGGTACAAATTATGTATAAATGTTACATAACACACTGGAAGAAAAAATATAAAAGTAAGTAAGAGGGACCTATTCCTAATAGTTGAAGCCATATGTTTTATTTTTGTGCTTTATGGAATTCTAAGCATAGAAAATATTGATGGTGTTTGTTATCCCCTTTTTGGAACTTTATTGCATTCAGGGACCAAATCTTATTCAACATGAACTTCTCAATACATAGCAGAGCATGTGCCCATGAGAAGGTGCTCCAAAAGCTGTTGAATCTAGTTAAACTAAAAGAAAACAAGAGGGAAGTATATGATATATTCATGCCAGAATGTATATGATATATCCATGACAAAAATAAGTGTGTAAATACAGTAGAATCTCTTTTAACAGGCCCACACTTAAATAACCCATTGGATTAACTAAGGATTATAACTTTTATTGCAAAACCTAAAACTATGTTCATCATCTAAGGAATGCCCAAGGCTACTTAATTATATTCTAGTATTCTCACATTTCTGCTACTCCCAGATAAGCTGCATACTGACCAAGAATCATTTTTCCTCCCAGATCTGTTTTTTTCTCCAAGTCAACTTTTTATTACTTCCTTCATTATTTATACAACCTAATATAAGCATGTAAAGAGAGCAGTTCCTGTGAAAACTATGTTTAATGGTTTCAAAGTACTAATAAAGGCAAGTTACAAAAAATATACTTGAATTATGTGCAGAGAAAAGAAAAATAAATAAGATTGTGGGTGGGAATATAAGATCTCTGAGGATTGTAATCTTGCATTGTTTCACAAATATGTCTGAGTTCTCATTTCACTTAAAACAACAACAGGGAAATAAATGACAATACATTATGAGTATAGTTCATACAAGGAAAATAGCACAGCTCTTTAATCAGCAAACTCATTAAAATAAATGTCCTACTTCAAAATATTGGAAAATGAATGACAGCTTAAATAGTGTACCTTTATAAAACATTTCATGATTTATATGACTTCAATGATTTTTCTTATTAATTGACCAATTAGACTAATTATGTTGAATAGAGTACTTCCATTCTATCCAATTTACGCATGATATATGATACCAAAAATCTATTTTAAAACTACTTCTCCCAGGTTCCTCTCCTTCCTAGTGAGTCCATTTATTTCTTTTTACTCCTTCTACCATGACAACTTGGCCATGAAATTATTACCCCAGGTAAAAATAGGGTAAATTCAGCCTAGAATAATGTAATCACTGTTCAGTTTCAAGTTGACTTCAAAGTGACTTGTTTTTCCCCATTGGCAAAAACAATTTTTATATCCTGACTATGTCAACAGCTACATCAGAATCTCAATATGCCAAAGAATATTGTACCTAGTAAGATAAATGCCAATGTTGGATCAAAGGTATGTGTCAGCTATGCTTTAGTTAGTGGCCTTGGAATCATTTATGGATAATTATTTTTTAAATTCTGTTCTTGTTAAAAAACCACTCAGAAAATGTTATTTGTGTTGTTTCTGAGGTCTGCTTTTAAAAATCATGTTGTGATATCTTTTTATCTGCTAAATACCTAGAAAGTTCTTTCCTCTGGGAAGAAATTGCTAACAGACATTTGCAGCTTGGGAAAGAGAGAGAACCTATTGGTATGTCTAAGAAGAGAATAGACACGAGAGAGCATCAAGCCTACATGGGGTGGGAGAGGGGTCCAGAAGTACTGAGATACCCCCAGAGGAGGAGCTGAGGCATGAGAGCCAAGCCTGTGGAGAGGCTGGAGCCATTATGGTGAGGGAATAAGTACACTTGGTATGGATGCCTTGACATGGATGGTCTATGTTAGGGCCTGAAGGGTGGCATTTCTGAGACTCAGAAGTTCTCAAGTATCAATGGGGCATAGTTACTGGGAAAAGAGAACTGCTATACTATGAATAGTGCATGAGTGATAATTTCACAAGCCTCGAGATTCAGCAACACATAAGGCAAGATGTGAAACCACAGCTCTGAGTTCAGTTGAGTTGTGAGTCATCTGGCCTTTATCTGAAACAAGAAAGAGCAGAGCAGGTAGACTGGGGGCCATTTTCCCAAATCAAATGTAGATAGATAGGTATCTCTATGCACCTAAAGTAGACCTGCAACAGGAAGGGGAATGATGAAACACCCTTTGCGATGGGTTCCTATACATCCATTCTCCCCTACAATAAATTTATAGGAAATTTAAGTTTTTCTGAGAGTCACTTATGGAGAAATAAGGAATCTGTATTCTGTTATTTCCAATATGAGTGGCAGGGTATACATCATTTTATACACATACACATACAGACACACACACACACTCAGACAAAGATGTATACACAAATCTAAGAAAAGGAAATGAAGGTATCGGAGAGGAAAACCACATTGATATCTTCACAGAGAAAGCAGTATGTATTCACTTGATTCTATAGAAATTGCTGTGAACAAATATGTGTAGTACTTGCCTTTGTTTTATTGAAATGATTTATGGGAAGTTCTGAAAAATAAAAACTCTCTAATATGCACCCTCAAAATGTCTTTATTTTCTATTTATTTATTTAGGACAGAAGTCTCTCTCTGTTGCCCAGGCTGGAGTGCAGTGGTATGATCTCTGCTCACTGCAACCTCTGCCTCCCGGGTTCAAGCAATTCTCCTGCCCCAGCCTCCCAAGTAGCTGAGACTATAGATATCTGCCACCACGCCCAGCTAATTTTTGTATTTTCAGAGGGGCTGTGTTTCACCATGTTAGACCGGCTGGTCTTGAACTCCTGACCTCAAGTGATCTGCCTGGATTGGCCTCCCAAAATATTGGGATTACAGGCATGAGCCACTGCTCCCAGCCCTCATTTTCTCATTTTTTAAAGCTCATGGCTGATATACTGGGCCAGTACATTTAATAAGAATAATTGCATCTGATATAGGGAGATGTTTTATTAAAAACTTCTGTTTTGTGTGTGTGTGTGTGAAATGCATGACATGTCACTAATAATCATACTCCACCTTTGTGAGATCACTAAAGTATAAAGAATGAAATATTTAGCAAATCAACAGTTCTGTCATCATGGTACCAAACAACCAATTTTACTTTTTTTTCTCCCCAAATTTATTTTGTCATTATCTTAGAGCAAAGAAAGCAAATTGTTTTCTCATATTCTGGTATTAGCAGAATCAAATTTTTCATGTTCAAGCTGCCAAATTTGCTTAATATTTTTTCTTAAATTGGTCATTTAAAAAAATTCTGTTATATAATATTGTCAGAGAAATGTAGCAATGAAATCAAAACAAACTTAGAATCTGTGAAGATGCATCTTTCTAAGATATCTTAGCTGTTATCATGTTCTCTTCATAACCTTCATGCTAATCAGACATGGGTGTTTTCTAAAAGATATGCAACCCTGAGTCAGTTATATTCTATTTGGCATAAGTGAGAATTGCAGATTAATTCTGAAAAATCCAAGAGTAATAAAGTTCTTTCAACAAAGTTACTTTTGTTAAAAGAAATTGTTTCCACATCCTCCACAATTTATATTATTATCAATCTAATTTTCTTCTATTACACTTTCTAGTAGTTAACAGAACATTCTCTAGTTGCAGTTTGGTTGTTCTCCCAAATGTGTTTTATTCCCTGATCTAACGGGAAAATAAAGGTTTGCTTTTTTGCTAGCACTACATTTTCCAGGTAGCCATGGTCTCCCGTGAGGTCACTAGAACAACACAGAGATGTATCATGTTGTATTGACTTCGTTCTCATTATAGCTGTTCAACTCAACGACTGTTTTTTTTTCCCCTAAAAGTCATTAGTAGTATTCAATTTCTACTATATACTGATAATTCAACCTTAACAAATGGATATAATTCTACTTCTCATGGCAACTACCTTCTAATGAAAGAAAGAGATGAAAAGTAGAAAATACATATATAGAAATATAACATCATTTAAATAAGATTTAGGAGAAAATTAGATATTGAGGCACATAATATCAGAGGATATGGTGGGGAAACCTATTTTAAATGATGGGTGGGGCCTTGAGGTGAGAAAGGGCTACTTATAAGGGGGAATGAGAGAGAGAGAAAAAGAAAGAAAGCAGGAAAAAAAAAGAAAAGGAGTGAAAGAGAGGAAGGAAAATGAAAGGGAAAGGAAAGGGAAAAAGGAAGGGAAGGGAAAGGGAAGGAGGGGAGGGGAGGGCAGGGGAGGGGAGGGGAGGGAGGGTTAGTGGTTTTATCTGAGGAAAAATAAGAGTCTAGATGTAGGAAAAGAGCTTGGAGTAAAGAACTAAAACAAGACTAGGGTAGCCTCAGTGCAGCAGGCGAGGCAGAAAGCAACCCTGGATGAAGCTGGAGCCTTGGTAAATAGACAGGACATAAGAGTCATGATAAGGTCTTTCTATAATCGCAAAAATGTTAGAGCTGTTTATTTTTGAAATATGAAGTGTTCCCACAGGATAAAAAATAATGGCTTCTTTGTTACATTTGTAGAATTCTGTAATGACAATTGCCTTCTAAACTCCTAAAATCCTGCTTATCACAAACACATCTCCACTTGATGTCTCACTTGAGCCCATCCCTATCGTCAGCTTCCTAAAAATGCGAAGATGCCCATCATACACGTTGTACAATGTGCAGTACATTTTTTTCTAGCTGGTGCTGTTCTCTTCAGTAGGAACAAGATCTTTCTGAGGTGCAAGACTGTGAGCACACACAGTTCAACAGAATGACTTCAGGACATGCACCCAGTGTAGCTCTCAGATCTATGCTTCTAGCCTCCTGATTGTGGTCTATCATAGCCATAGGCCATGAGTTCTACAAACTGTGTTCTCACTCTAGTTTTAATTATAATTTCCGTATTTATCTCATTTGTTATAACTTTCACATTGATGATCCAATCTCCCATTCTCTATGGATAAATTAGCTAACCTATTTTATACTCTGTTAATATTACCCTGCTTTCATTTTTCTAAATCTCACTTTTGTAAGCACAGTTTATTAAATTATTTCCAAGAACAGTCAGAAATAATTGTGTTTATAACCAGAAAGTTTTAAGTGGAATTAATTTCTGAGGAATACATAAATTTCTCATGGGGGGGTGCTTATGATGAGTTCATAGACTTTTTCGCAGAATTTGGCATTTAAGGAAATAAATTAGAGATTTCAACGTTTTATGAGGAAAACAGCAACAGCAACAGAACAACTCCAAGCACTATGAAATATTACGATTAATTAAAGTTCAAACATACGAGAGTTATGTCATCTTTAGTTTGTTACTATTATAAACAATTATAAAACATAATGTGTTTTGGAATTCTTTTGCATCCATTAATTGTATTTACACCTAATAACCACTGGAGCTTGGTAACCTCTCACTAGACTATTTATTTTTTCCATTTTATAAGGTCAGATTACAGCATACTAAAAGATGAATGAGCTATCTCTAACTTCTACTAATGAAGACATTTAATTTTTAGACTTATTCTCCCTCGCCTTCTTCCTTCAAGTGTGCTTCGCTTAAGGTTATTTTTCAACATAAGATAAACTTTTCCAAAATTTTAGTTAGGGCAAGTCCAGCCAAGATAATTTTATTTCAGACATGCAATGAATAGTATATTTTTTTAACTTCCTAGTAGCAGTAAATTAAAAAGAAACAGAGAACACAGCATACTGAGCCCTAGTGCTGTGCCTGTCATTCAGGCATTGTTTTTGTCTGCCCAAAAGTCTATAGGTATCTCTATAGATGGCTCCTAATAAATTATGTCATAGATTCTTATTCCAAATACTTAAGGAGTGAAAAATTATCATGGTCAAATGAATAGCTAAAAACCAAAGTTGCATCAGAACCCCAAAACTGGGAATATCAGGATTGTTAACTTACTATTTCAGTATGGTTTCCAACAGGAAACCAATGTGTACTTCATGCCTAGGCATGAGTATGAGCAATTATCTTGGCTGGAGTTTGATGGGCAGAAATTCAAGTGTCATCACTGTATGACACTGAGAATATAGTGACATTTGGTGGCTGAATCAAGCACTACGCTAATATTTGATTCATGGTTTTTGTATTGTATCCTGGGATGAGCCAAGAAATTAGTGTGTTCTCTTTCATTACTGAAATGAGCAGCCAGTTCTCTGTGGGTGGCTTCCCATTAGGAAGTGGAAAATTCACTGTCCACCAGAAATGAGCAGCTATCCTAATTTTTTACAAAATAAATTGGACAATATCATTGGGGTGATACTTCTGCATGGGATGAGCCAAAGGCAATGACAATGCTGGATCAAAAAATATAAATCCAAGTGCATTTGAGTTAGTGACATCACAATCACTTATTGATAACCCTCAGAAATAGTCTCTTTTTTCAGAAAAGGTACCTCGAATATATTGTTTGTATTTCGTTTCAAGTCACCTTTCTAAATAAGGGTGTCACGTCTCTTCACCTGCTAAATACCCTGAAAGTTCTTCCTCCTGAAAAGGATTTGCTAGAAGTCACTTACATCTACAGTGAATTAAAGCCACTGAGTTTCCCAAGTAAATACATGCTTGTAGCCAGAATGCAGGACAAACTATTTTTTCCAATGAGGAGGGCACAAGTATTGAAAAGAGGGAATACAATGTAAAATGTATGTTGTTTACTTAAATTTGTTAAGAGAATAAATCTTAAATGACTTCACCACACACACACACACACACACACACACACACACACACACACAGTGACTGTGGGGTGATGGAAGTGCTAATCAATTCAATTGTGGTAATCCTTTCACAACTTATAAATATATCAAATAATCACAATGTACATCACATAATCATGCTGGACATCTTGCATGTATACAATTTTTATTTGTCAACTACAGTAAAGCTGGGAAAATAAATAAATAAATGAAAAATTTAAAAAGAAGAGATGGGGTTGAGAGGGAAATTAAAAGGGAATTCAGGAAAGGAGAAAGAAACTATTTTTTGAACACAAAGTAAGAACAAATGTGGAACTAACAACTTTCATATTCCTAATGACATTTCATTTCCCAACCACAGTTAGTATCTCAGATGAATTCTGAGCTACAATCTGAGATTTTTCTTATCCTGAATTTTCTTGTTGCCCCGAGATCCTTCACCATTTGCATCGGTGACAGGTACTGGATTATAAGCCCTACGGGAGACTGTCAAGGTGGCAACATGTCAATTTGTATCTTCTGAGCTTCCCAGCTCATCTTTGGGATTCTGTTGCACAAGCAGTAACTTTTAGGGAAAAGATCTTTTGTGAATCAAGACTCAAGTTCCTGGTATAAACAATACAGAGAAATATTTACCCAATCAGGTTTTATCACTAGGACAGTACAAAGGAAAATCATTTTTAGTTCTAGAGAACATTAGAATTAGTTGCTGGGTTGGATCTCATTCTGAAAAATGAAGCCATAATCCCACAGCCCTGTGTCAGGCTCAGGAAGGAAAAGGGTAGAATAATGAGCAAATAGATTCATCATTTAACTGGCACAGGCTATTATTAATTATAATAACATTAGGTTGTCCCTCATTTCACTCTGCATAAAAACCTCAGTGGCGTTAACAGATGACTAGTTTTTTTTCTATTATGTACTTAGTAATTACAGACATAATTATAAGGGAAACATAGAATGTTTATAATATTTGTAATTTGAGAATTCTGAACGCCTTTATTACCATTTTCAGAGGTAAAATAATACAACTTAGAAAGATTAAAAGTAATTCATCCAAGTCATATTCTCTTTTTAGAAACACCTAACTTTAAAAAAATTCAAAACACTTTCTAGATAATTGCATTTGCCCTCATATCACACCTGGGAAGTCTCTAACTTCTATTCTACAGCAAAGAAAAATCTCATCGTTGTTGTTCTTAGGGTTTACAAATTTTAGTCACTTTTATTATTTATCTTTGTAACACATGTGTGTTAAGCTAAACAGTCATTAATATTTCCATTTTATAAATGATGCAAACAGGGCTAAATTTTTTCACATGCTCTTCTTTAAGGATCACAACTAGCAACTGTCAGATTTAAATTCAGAGTGAGTCTCCAACTCTAAGACTAACTTATTTTATTTTTCAAATAATAGGACACAAGAAAGTTTATATGACTTGCCCAAGACATTGGGCATAGCAGGAATAAGAAAAAAATATCTTTAGATTTCATACTTCACTATGCCTAACAATCATGTTTTTATGAAAAATGCAAATTGCCAAGACTTATCCCCAGTGATTTCTATTTGGTAGGTCTGTCTGGGGCCTAGGAATCTGCTTATTTAGAAGATCCAGTTGTTTCTGGTGCTGATAGACTACAGACAGTACTCCGAGAGACAAAAGCCCCAAGCACCAAAGTCATATTTTATCAAGCAGAGAAGCATATTTATCATGGACGCTAAGTGATATGAGCATCCTATACAGTTTATTTCATAGGAGTTTTCTTTTTGTAAGAGGAATATATATTTAAGTATATATAAAGTATGAACTATATATAATATAGGTAATTATATATTTATATTATATCTGTTTCTTGAAAGCAGGTATTCTTTTTCATTTTAGAAATATTAGTTAACCTGGCTGGGTGTGGTGACTCATGTCTGTAATTACAACACTTTGGGAGGCTGAGAAGAGCACATTACTTTAGCTTAGGAGTTTGAGACTAGCCTGGCCAACATGGTAAAATACTGACTCTACTAAAAATACAAAAAATTAGCTGAGTGTGGTGACGTGCCTCTGTAATCCCAACTACTCAGGAGGCTAAAGCAGGAGAATAGCTTAAGCATGGGAGGCAAATGCTGCTGTGAGCTGAGATGGCAACAAGAGCGAGACTCTGTCTCAAAAAATATATATATTCATCATATTAAAGGCAAGATGGTAGAAAAGGACAAACTAAGTAGTCTTTTTTATTTTTTAATTTGCCCATGGCTTATGCATAGACTTTCCATTTTTTTATTACAAAAACTTGTCATCTATCTATCCATCCATCTAATCTTTCTCTCTACGCCTTTGTATTTGTTTTATGGAGACAATACTATGTCAGACCACAAAAATGCTATAGGCTTTAGATATAAAGCTCAACCTCTAAGGGGAAGGATCTAGATGTATCTATTCCCCTGAGAGAGGTGAACCAATATCTGCTAAGACACGGAAAAGGGTCCTCAGTAGAAAATGTCATTCACACGAGACACCCTTCTGTGTACAGCCCAAATATGAGCCAATGACATTTTCTACTTGAAAGCTTGAGGCAGGTTGAGAAGGTACCAATCTCAACTGGAATACTTATCAAAATGATCAAATGCACTAAGAGTCCAGAAATCATGCTCACTCTTCTTTTCCCTTCAAATTGGCTGTTCATTACTTTGAATAATCTCATTTTACCCATACACAGAACTCCTTTCTTCTGCACCTAAAGGGCATTCATATGGACATGATGCTCTTCATCTAAAATTCAAAATAGTGTTCATATTTATTTTCTGAGTCCACATCTGCACCAGGGAAAGGGGAGTCCCAGGTTAGCATTTATCAGATGGTTCTAGTCAATATAGATTATTTACATAATTCAGGCTAAGGACACTTATCCTTTTCCTCAATTATTTAAGTAATTCAGACCACAGCAGCTTTACATCTGCCTATCAGATAATTAAAAATGAGGAAATCCAATTCAAAAGAGAAGTAAGAGGGCCTAGTTAACCTGATCATATTCCGGATTCTGCTCATAGCCATTTTTTTGCACTTAATGGTAGCTAGAGGAGTTGTTTGGTTGTCCTATTTTAAGTTTCACTTAAGAAAATGTCTTTTTTACAAAAAATTAGCTGGGCATGGTGGTGCGTGCCTGTAATCCCGGCTACTCAGGAGGCTGAGGCAGGAGAATTGCCTGAACCCAGGAGGCGGAGGTTGCGGTGAGCCGAGATCGCGCCATTGCACTCCAGCCTGGGTAACATGAGCGAAACTCCGTCTCA
>NW_016107617.1:1599820-1646593 GCF_001604975.1 Cebus imitator
ACAAAATGAGACTCTGTCTCAAAAAAAAAAAAAAAAAAAAGAAAGAAAATGTCTTTTTGTATATGAATTATTGAGTGAGGGAAAGAATTACTCTATCTTGATTCATTCATTCTACTTTTTTATGTATCCCCACCACAATCATTTGCAGTTACAGCTACATGTTTTTAGAATCCTTTAGCTGTGTATTCAAATATCATGTCCAACTCAGCAAGCCCTAACTCAACAACCCTTCACCACTGAAACCAGCTCCTATACCAACAAAGAGAAGACATGATTGCATGCTCCAAACTGGGAAAGACCTATTAAGACATGGAAAATTGTCTTTAGTCTGTGTGCACTTTAATTTTCTCATACATGAAATGAGAACTTTGAAACTTATAACTTCTAAATCCATTCCAGCTGTCACTTCCTGTTACTTCCCTTTAGTGTCATGTTTTACTTTATTTACTGTTCAGCCAACTTTGAATCTATACTATATTACTCTCAGGCCAGGAATAAGTATATATGTATCCACTTGCAAAGGTGGACCTTTAAGCTTTATTTTTATTACGCTAGTATTCCTTCTATTAATTGCAGAGGTCCAAGAGAGTTAGCTGTCTTTTCTTAATGTCATGAACATTCCCTCCTCCTCTCAATACGACCTGTGATAATGCTGCATGGCCATCACCATGCAAGAAATCTTTATGGCAAGTGGTTTTTGGTCAAACAAACCATGGATTTGTGAATCATTATTAACTATTGGGCTCATCTTTTGCAAAATGTCAGGCACATTTAGTCATTCAATAAATATTTGTTGACTAAATGAATGAATATGTTAATTCAAGTATGGTACAAAATTTGACACAGAACAGGGTACCAGTTCCTATATGAGTAACAAGAAAAATATCATGCTCCTGCTATAGACAATCTCTCTTGCTTTTTAAAAGGACTTACCATTTTATATTTCCAAATAGATGAGAATTCTTATTGAAGAAAGCAAGAAAGGCACTTTTTTTTTTTTTTTAGAAATAACTTTTAACTTTATCTTTTAACTCTTTGTTCTTTAACTTTTAACTCTTAGTAATTGTTTTTTTTTTTTTAGAAATAAGTAGAGATAATGTGTGTGTGTTTGTATTTGTATGTGTATGTGTGTATCTCTGTGCTTGTGTGTGTGTCTTAAAAAGGAGAGAGATGGGAGGGTAAAAAAATAGAAATCAGCTTGACTACAAAGTCCCCTGAGAAAGAGAAAAAGTACTGTTTATGGAGATGGGAGGTAAGATAGAGAATATAGAAAGAAAATTTAAATGCTTTCATGAAGTTTTATCATGAAGTGTCTAATGTAGATTGTCTTTCAGTGATTGTCATGTAATAGTAAAAATATTTATTTCTCTTATAATATAGAGATAGCTGCTCCTAGGATATATCAGAATGCTGAGGTCTGCTTCTCTGAAGGAAGTGAATGAGAAGCTTGTCAGATTTCGGTTATCGATGCTAACAGTGCTATTTGCTCCAGGCAGTCTTGCGGAAACCAAACTCATTGTGCCTTTTATATCAGCTCTTTTGATTTCTAACTTCCTTCAACTGGGAAATAAAAAGTAATAAATAATCTGCCCCTCCCCCCAGCCCCACCACATACACACAAATCTCAGTACACTATAACTCTAAACCAACACATCCCTAGAGGGATGAGGCTGGTCAGGGAACGAAATCAGAGGTTTTACATCTGCTGGATGTCAAAGGAACACTAAGGAAAATGAGGTGGGGGCTAGAGGAGACTCATCTGAAGGGAGTGTTTGCCTTGGGGTTTGCACTAATACTATATTTTAATCTTTTGTATATGCGTCAGTAAAACACTTAAGCTCTTTGACTTGGAGACTGAATGTTTTGCTGAAAAAGAAATGAGTAGTTTATGCACTTTGGAAGTAAGACATGCTGAAAAGAGAATCATAAGAAATATTTAAATATATCACAGTTAAGCACATATAAATCAACAGCTTAAAGATAAATGTTAAGAGATAGTTATAATAAATTCAAATGAGTCTACCTGGATACATACTAGCTCATGGTCAACCTGGCTAAGTGTTCCAAATTGTTTAAATACATCTAAAATGAGATTGATGTCAGATCATTTAAAACTTTGCTCATGATAAGAAAAAAAAAAACAGCTTTATGGAATTATCTATGAGAATTTCACTTCATTTCACAAATGAGCAGGTAAATTTCTACAAGTGAGGTATACATTTCAAGAAGGAGAATCTTTTGACTGGCATTGCTAGCTTTCTTATCAAAATATGAACTTAAATGAAATCAAATTTCTTTGAAAAAATGTATTATGGTTCAGCCTTTCTTGTAATTCAGTTTTCCCTTGTAGACTTCATAGTTTATTTCAAAACTTTGATAATAAGAAAAAAGCAGATTTAGTGAATTATCTGTAAGAATTTCACTTCATTTCACAAATGAGCAGGTAAATTTCTACATGTAAGGTGTACATTTCAAGAAGGAGAATCTTTTGACTAACATTGCTAGCTTTCTCATCATTTATATGAACTTAAAGAAAATCAAATTTCTATGAAATATGCATTATAGTTCAGCCTTCTAGTGATTCAGATTTCCCTTTTAGACTTCATAATTAGTTTAAACCAATGATACCTTACTATTCCTCTTATTTATGCACTCATTCCAAAATTTAACTAAGTGCTATTACTTAATCATTTTGCTAAGCACTGATTCTAAGTAATGAATAAAACAAAACTCTCCTGACCTCACTAGCAAAAGTAGATAAATGAATATGCAAAGAAGAAATGAAGAAACCTAACAAATATTAATTCAATGCCTTCTATGTGCCAGATATTAGTTTTGGTACTGGAAATACAACAGTTAGTGAAATTCAAGTGTCCCAAACCTATGAACTTATATCAAAGAGGGTTTGTAGGTGTTAAGAATATAGACATATCCAGCATATCAAAACAAAAATTGTAAGTATGTTGCTTTGTATGTAGAAAATTATTGAAATTCCAGTTGAAGTTCTTCAAAACCTACAGTTATTGTTATAGCATCCCAAAGGACACTCTATAACGTAACAGAAAAGATTCTTATTGAGAATCAGTGTTCACCTTTGACATTAACTCAGTCTGTGCAATTAGGAAGTAATTTAACATAGCCAGGTCACATTTCCCTCATCTATTTTATCTGTAAAGTGAGAGGATGGATCAAATATTCTCTAAGATCTCTCTAGCAGTAAACTCAGCGTTTCTGAAACTACAGCCTTCATCCAATCCAGAGATCTTTGTTGGGATAATTTTAAGGAGTGAGAAAGAAAGAGGGGTGGGGGATGTAAAAGAGTAAAGTGCACATTTTTAGAGGAACAGTGTTCATCAGGGCGATATGGTTTGGAGGTTTGCCCCCTACAAATCTCATGTTGAAATGTGATCCACAGTGTTGAAGGTAGAGCCTGGTGGGAGGTCTTTGGGTCATGGGGACAAAACCCCCATGAATGGGTTTGTGCCCTCCCAATAGTTATGAGCTCACACAAGATCTGGTTGTTTAAAAAGCACCTGGGACCTCCGTCCTCTCTCTTGCTTCCTTTCTCACCATGTGACACACCTGCTCCCCTCTTCAACTTTCACCGTGAGTAAAACATTCCTGAACCCTCAAAAGAAGCTGAACAGATGCTGCTGCCATACTTGTATAGCCTACAGAACTATGAGCTGAATAAACCTCTTTTCATTATAAGTTACCCAGTCTCAGGTGTTCTTTTACAGAAATGCAGAATGGGATAACACATAAGAAAAGATTGGTCTTAGGATGTGGCAGTTATTGTGTCTATTTACTAGGCATTTCTGGTTTTCCTCATTCTAATGTATGGTAGGATTGCACTTGAAGTTGGGCCTGCAGGTGACCTACTTAGACCTATAATATGTGAGGCGGAGTCTTTATGAACTGAGGCACAATTCATCACCTTTCCTTACATCTGCCAAAGTGACAGAGATATTCCACATAATGGAAAGTCCATTAACCTGTGTCACTGCGTGAAGACAATAGGAAGCAGAGGGCATGAGAACGTCCATTGTCAGTGGGGCACAGTGGCTCACACCTGTAATCCTGCACTTTGGGAGGCTGAGGTGGGCAGATCACTTGATGCCAGGAGCTCAAGGCCAGCCTGGCCAACATGGCTAAACCCTGTCTCTACTAAAAATACAAAAATTGGCCAGGTGTGGTGGTGCAGGCCTAGTCCCAGCTACTCGGGAGGCTGAGGCAGGAGAATCACTTGAACCCGGGAGGCAGAGGTGGCAGTGAGCTGAGATTGTGCCACTGCACTTCAGCCTGGGTGACAGAGTGAGACTACATCTCAAAGGAAAAAAAGAGAGAGAGAGATAAAGCCCATCATTTCTTTGAACCACTGAGATCTGTGGATTTTTTTTTTTTTTTTTTTGAGACAGAGTCTTTCTCTGTCACCCAGGCTGGACTGCAGTGGCATGCTCACAGCTAAACGTAGCCTTAATCTTAGCTCACTGCAGCTTCTATCTCCTGGGTGCAAACAATCCTCTCGTCTCAGCTAGGAGTGTGTGCCACCACGCCCAGCATTTTTTTTTTTTTAGTAGAGATGAGGTCTTGCTCTATTGCCGAGGCTGGTCTTGAACTCCTGAGCTCAAGCAATCTGCCTGCCTCAACCTCCCAAAGTGCTGGGATTACAGGTGTGAGTCACCATTATCAGATAGGGGATTTTTTTTAAACAAAGCAGAACCATATTCACCCTGACTGATGGAGAGACTGTATTAGCAAATGGACTGTTACCAACGGGTCTGTTCTTGCCTTCACTTTTCTTGGTAAAGCTCTAAAGGTTGACTCCCACTAGTTTATGGCTAACACCAGAAAGGGAAAGAGACATTTGATGTTATTCTATGTACAATTTGATAGAGGTTTATTAAGCTCTTCAAACTTAAAATTATATGTTCTTATATCATTCATCCACAAACTAGATTTGGTCAACTTAGGTAGATTTTATGAGCAGAATTATTTAAACATATGAACTCAAAAGGTTTATCATGGATTGAAAAAGATCAGCAGAGATTTATTCTAGATGCTGAACAAGGTATTCCTACTTTGTTCCCCCTTTCCTGCCAAAAAAACAACCTGCATCATTCTTTATAACATTCTTTCTCTCAATTAGAGGTCCTTTATGATTTAATAATTCCAAGATATTTGAGACTCAGAGTTAGGTCATTATTATCCTCCAACAGTTTCCTCAACCATGTAAAAATGCTAACTCTGTATCAGGCTGACTCATGTAGAACCTGTCTTTTCATATACCACCCACCCCTATCATGTGAAGCTCCAGCACCAAGCTGGATGCTCCCACACATCAAATTCCAGTTTACAAAATCCAGCCCACAATATAACACCTGCCAGTGATAATATTATGACTGTAACTCACATTGTTCAAGTGCAGACCACAGCACTATGAAAAGCTTATCTTTTGTGATGTTTTTATGACTGATCCTGAAGCAAAGGAGTGGGGGAGAAAGAGCTATGGGTGGTCACGAATTGCTGGTAACTGGCTTTTGCTGATCTGCTCCAAGTGTTCACGCCTAAAACACAATTCGCGAACTTGTATGGAAAGGAATAACAATCCCATTCATCAGTCTTTATTAATAATTCATAAAGTCTGAACTATGTTACTGATCATGTGTCTTTTTATGCCAGCTTTATATCTGCTGGTAAATAACAATCCATTTAATTACAGAAATAAATCTGCTCTGGCATCACCAGGAACTTGAAAGTGATAAAAAGTTTAATAAAATAAGCCCTAGAAATAGAGAACTCAGATGCCTTACTTTGGCCTCAATATCTTTTTATTTTAGTTCTTAAAAGACCTTCTGATCCCCTCTAAACATGGCTGCCCATTGGAGATAATTGCTAGTCTTTCTTAATGGCGGTTTCCATTTTATAACTACTTAGTTTCTTATCATTCTCAGATTCTTTATCAGACAGCCTGAACTCTTGCCTATATTGTATATTCTTTTCTCTTTCTCTCACCATTTTTTGTCTCCTTTTTGCTCTGATCTTCTCGTCCTAGAAAAGGTAATTTCACACATACTGAATTACTGCAATTTAGGTCAGAGAGACTAGGCACCATGAAAATAAGTTCTTTATTTAGAAAAAAAAAAGTTTCTGATCTATTTCTCCTGTTAAGCTTGTGAGAGTCTCACCTTCCTCGTGTTATGGATATTGCAAAGAAGATATTTTTAAAGCATCCTTTAAAAAAGTCCTAAGAGGTACCAAAGATGCTAATGTCTTTCCACAATGCTGTTTAGGAAAAGGAAGAACATGTTAGAGGAAGCGAAATCTCTTATTTTGACCCCTCTCTTAATGTCATTGGTAAACCTTCCGTGACCTGACAAAAACCAAATCTGATCTGCCTTTTTATGCTAAAATCAAAAGGGAGTTTCTATACTATGACTATATGTTTTATGAGGGTTTAGGAGATTATTGTGGAGTGTCAAATTGTACTATGTATTTGTTAATAAATACTCATTTATCATTTGTAGGGGGGTGTGCATACATGCTCACATATTCCATGGGTACTATGCCAAAACCTTTGCAAAAATTATATCGTTTTATTAAATATGATGTTATTTTATAAATCAGAAACTAAAATTTTGAAAATAGAAGCAGCTGAATCAAGCTCACACAGCTCACAAGTGCCACTGCCCACACTAACTCCTCAAATTTGGACAGTGCAAAGGTCTAACTCCATTACTCCTCTTCTTTTTCTTCTACTTCCCCCATATTTGCCTCCAAATAGCTGGATAGAGTGACTGAGTTCAAGTCAACAGGAGTTTCTGAGGGCCTTCTGTGAGTGCCATGCCAGATGCTGTAGGACATGCACAGGGGAACAAATAGGAACTTGTAACCACGTAACCAAGAAATGGTGCAGCTAGTCTTGTCTCAGTCAGAAGCCTCTGAAGAGAAAACAATAAAGTCTCTGAACCGAGACACAGCCGTTTTCCTTCTTTTGGACTGACGACATGGTCTAATCAACATTTTCTCTTTACTCTAGAGGGAGCTGCCACTAACTGAAAGATGAGATGGTTTGCTACATCTTATTTATTATCATTTTTTGCTAGATTTCACTCATATGTTTCCACTACATGACTTGACTCTCTTGAGGGCTTTATAGCATGGACACCACTTTGAGATATTAAGGATGGCTAAAGGAATATGTGAAAAGAAAATGTGAAAAAGAAAAGAAGTTCTGAATTCAACTCCTGTGACTCTGTTGCCAGGGAGAAGACAACGCTGGTGACCTGAGCGTCCGCTGAAGACCTGGATTCTATGCTTGGGAACTGCTATGGTCTGGATATCCTACCCTTCCAAATCTCCTGTCAAAAATGTGATCCTAATGTTGGAGCTGAGGCCTAATGGGAAGTGTTTGGGTCAGGGGGGTGGGAGGACCCCTCATGAATAGATTAATGCCCTCCCTGTGAGAAAGGGGCAATAAGTGAGTTCTTGTTCTATTAACTCCTGTGAGAACCCAGTGTTAAAAAGAGCCTGGCACCTCCCCATCTCGTTCTCTTGCTTCCTCTCTGACCATGTGATATCTGTACCTGCCAGCTCCTCTTTACCTTTCACCATGAGTGGAAGCACCCTGAGTCCCTCACCAGATACAGAAGCCGGTGCCATGCTTCTTGTACAGCCTGAAGAACTGTGAACCAAATACACCTCTCTGATTTCCTAATTACCCAGCCTCAGGCATTCTTTTATAGCACTAGGACAGGAATGATCTCGGCATTGCTCTCATTAGGTTTAAATGAGAAATCTTTTTCTCAACATGGCAGTTTTAACCCTTCAAGAAAAACTAGCAAAGCGCCTATCTAAACGCAAAGCCTTGTAGTAGTTCCTGGTGATACAGAGGGAACACAAACATGTTTATATATATATATATATATATATATATATATATATATATATGATGTAACTATTAACTCCAAGGATAAAATTGTGCTATCTGTACAAACCCTATACCATTTATATATAACATAAATGTCATCACATACTATAGCATATTTTTCCTCAGGTACATCATGTATTTATTGTGGCATTGTGACAGCCAGCAGAATGGTTCAGTCTGAAGATATGGGAATGATACTTCCCTCGTTAATTTGGGGCACTAAGACGCATGATAGCTAAATCCTGGTATATCTGATTATTCTACTCCTTCTCCTACAATGAAAATTTTTAGAAGGATGATACAAAGTGATAAAGAAAGCACATTTCTTTTTTCTTGACTTCAAAATTAGCAAAATGTAAACTACTCTGGAAAAGGTGAGGAAATGCTTGCTATCAATGAAATAGGAGTGGTATGAACAACTGCAGTCCATTTTGTTTCTCTTCTGAAGTTTGAGGGTTTTATTCTTACTAACAAGATTGGACAAACTGTTTTCTTTGTTTCCATTAAAAATAAAAAGAGGCTGGGCATGATGGCTCATGCCTTTAATCCCAGCAGTTTATGAGGTCACGGCAGGCAGAACATGAGGTCAAGAGATGGAGAGCATCTTGGCCAACATAGTGAAACCTCATCTCTACTAAAAATACACAAATTAGCTGGGTGTGGTGGCATGCACCTGTAGTCCCAGCTACTCTGGAGGCTGAGGCAGGACAATCGCTTGAACCTGGGAGGCGGAGGTTGCAGTTAAGTTGAGATCACGCCACTGGACTCCAGCCTGGTGACAGAGTGAGACTCCATCTCAAAAATAAATAAATAAACAATAAAAAAATCTTTGATAACACAAAGAAAAAATGTGCAATCTGTAATTTATCCTAAATTATAAGTTCAAGTTGCAATTTTCAGGTCTGAATATGTTTTACAGTAAGGGCACAGAGCTAAAATCTCAATGGGCAATAATGCACCAGGCTGCAGTGGACACTTCTTCCATAACATTTGAAAGCAGCCATTATACTGGTGGTCTTCCACATACTCTAAGATTAATCAGAAATTGTCATTTGATGTTTGCTATAGCTTTAGATAGGGACACTAAATCTTTTAAATTCATAATTTGATGTTCAACATTCTCATTGATTATTTTAATCAATCACACACAGAAGTACTTCAGTCATCCATTACCTCCCAGGAGGCACAGCCTCAATTGCTATCTCTAATCATTTCAGAGCACCCTCTTCTGCTACTGTTCATTAATTAAACATAGCTCTGCTGATGCTTCTTTTGGCTGCTGCTCCCCCAGAAGCTGCCAGATCTCTTGTCTTCATCTTATTCCCTTCATTTCAACTAAGTTCATTACCAATTATTTTTCTTTTTCAGAACTATCTTTCTCTCTTACAATATTCTTTGATGACTTGATAAGTGTTTAGATTCAAATCCCACCTCCATTTATTCAAATTACTGCTCTCGAAGGCACTAACAATCTTTCTTTGTAATCTTTAGTCTCTAAAGATGTATAAGAGTCCCATATCAACTGTGGACATACAAAAGTAAATTCCCAGATTGAAGAGTAAAATTTCAATCCAGGGGTCAAGGTTGATGCCAAAACTCAGTGTTAATCCAAAAAAAAAAAAAAATAGAAACTACAGTAGTAATACTGTAATACTGATTTATTTATGCATTTTCATATGCTGTTATGTATTTAATGAGGGAGTATTTATTAAGGAGTAATATTGTGTCAGGCACTATGCTGGATAGGTGGGTAGGGTAAAAATGGCATTTTTGGCAGGACATATTTTTCAAAAAAACACTCACATATTTTTCTCTTAATGTGACCTTGACAGTTTTTCTATAGAGAGATGAGAGTCTGTGTTCTTTTCCCCTCAATCTTACAACTATGACAATGCCAATGCTGTTTGATTCCTACAACTAGGGCAAAAAGGCTACAGAAAGTTTTGCTTGGTTCTTTTGGGACACTCATTTATACACTTGGTTCTTTGGGACACCCTATACTACTGGGTAAGTTGTACGACTGTCTTAAGGTAACCATGCTATAAGGAAACCCAAATAAACAGCTGACAGGAAATCAGGCCTCATATCTTTAACTAGTTCACTACCAACACCCATCACCAACTTGCCAGCCCCAGCCATGTAAGTGAGCCACCTGAAAAGTAGCTCCCCAGCTCCTAGTCAAGCTTCTCTAGCTAATGTTGCACAGAGAAGAGATAAGTTGTCACTATTGAGCCCTGCCCAAATTGCCAACTCAAAGATCATTGTTTTTTTCAGGCACCAGGTTTTGGAGTGGTCTGCTACTCAGTAATAGACAGCTGATGCAGTTGAAAATGTGCAGGACGTACAGTCTACAGTGGAAGACATCATGTTTTCATGTAGTTCATCATGTATGAATTAGTTGGAATAAATACCTCAGGAAGCCAGACATTCAGCTGAAACAGGACCTTTGTGTGGATTAGCTCCTTCCTTACAAACTTTACAGCCATTTGCTGGAACACATGAGATAAAAATCTAGGATAACACATGAGATAAAATCTTAGGACCATGAGAAGCACCCTCTAGAGTTGTGTGCACAGTGCAATTATGATCAAAGATAAAAACTGGGCATTCAAAAAGCCACAAAAAGTCAGAAATATAGTCCAGAAAACCAAGTCCAGAACATCAGAAAATAACCTAATTCCCTTTGCCAGAACATGCTTCTTGAACCTTAACATCTTCAAGTCCTATTCATTTCAATGCTGGGCAGCTTTTTGTTTTACTTCCAGGTCTTGATTTTAATAATAATAATACTGCTACTACTATAACATTTATTAATCAGTTACAAATTCTGAAAAACTTTACTGTATTTATATGTATTTTCTCATTTAATCACCAAAGAACCCTATGGAATAGATGCTAATGTCCTCAACATTTTATGAAAAGGAAATTGGAGCATAGTGAAGTGAAATCACTTGCTCAAGGTCACACAACATGCAAAGAGTAGTGTGTGTTTGAACTCAGAGCCCCTCAGTCCACAGCCTGCATTCTTAACCGCTGTGCACACTGTTGTCTTTTGTGCTCTGGCAATGCCTAGCAGTGCCATTCTCAGTTTACTCATCCTAACTGTCAAACTGATGGCAAGTTCCTGAGGGCAAGAGTTAAGCCTTAGAGACTACTTTATTGGTACCCCCTAATAAAATGCATGGCAATGTGTTGTTGATGCTCAATAAATATTTGTTACATAAATGCATGAAGGAACAAAATGTATAAGTCATGTTTCCTCCATCTATCATGATACTCTCAAACCTGAGAATGTTGAAGTGGATATACAGAGATATATCTTTTGGCTCTGAAATTCTGTGATTCTCTGACTTGAACTACCTCTAAGTGAAGCAGGAACTGAGAATTTTCATTCAATGTTGCCTTGATCCCTAGACTAGAAAATAATAAAAGTTTTATAGGGTTGCACTGAGACTGGCTCTTCTTTTTTTAGCGTTGGGGATTTCCTGTGCTACTTTAAATAGATCATACACTCTGGATTCTTGAGAGGAGCCCAGTTAAAAGAGTCATACTTTTGTTCTTCGAGATGAATGGGAAAAAGGAACATCCTCAAGGCCCACAGGACTTGGTAGCTCTTAGGGCAGATGTGGGTCAGGGTTGGGCTGTCAATATCACTCTTTTGGGTTTCTTTGTTCCTCAGGGATAACCCATCTGGGTTGTTCTCATCATGTGAAGCACAAGGTAAGAGAAATGGGAAGCTGAAGCTCCTTCTGCAAGGTAGCAAAATGGACTCCACTTTCCATATCACAGTGCTTGGGATTTGATATATAAACGCTGTAGAATGCTAAGTTGGCTTTAGAAGGGCAATGATTTACCTCTGTTACCTTGTCCAATTTTGCAAGTTTTTTAATTGTGGGAAGAAGAGGAAGGTATTAAGTTCATTGCCAAGCAAAATTACTCAGCACAACTCTCACTCTCTGAGCTCTCGCCAATGAGAGATGGCTCTCTATCCTAGATTCTATGCTCCAATTAGGTGTCATAGTCATCACTTTGTGAATGTTTTTGTTGTTGTTTTCACTCAGAAATGCTCATATAGTCTCCCTTTGTAATCTATTGACTACTCTCCCATGTAATTTTCCTGGGTTGTTCTGTTTTCTTATTTCCTCAGCAATGACTTTAGAAAAGGAATTTGATATTTATAGGACACAGTTCATACTCTCCTTTCTTAACTGTATATTCTTGTCAAGTTGTCTGTAAAATGAGTCACCTTCTGAACCAGCTAACACAGTAAACTTAAAGTTACTATGTTTGGGGGAGAAGGAAACAACCTAAATGAGTAGAACCCATTATCAATTAAAGGGTTAATACCTGTCAAATTGACACTGTAGATATATAAACACTTTCACTGTCCCTAACCACAGGTATTATATTACATTTCTATTGAATCTACCTATGGGAGTCCTTACCTCTCTTCTCTTCGTGTGTCAAATATGCATTTATTTTATTGCTAACACTGTGGTCAACTCCTGGAATTTATACCTAGTTTATGACTCATTACTCTGGCATTTTTCTGAGGACCACTCCTAGACGTATCTTACTATACATTCTTACTGACCCTTTAAATATCGACCCTTTGTGTCTGTTATTGCAATAGTGATAGACATAAGCTATTTTACAGAGCCTGCCAAGATGACAAGCTCTCCCAGAGTTATGCATTCACTTTGCTCACATTAAAACTTTGGACGTCATCCAAATTCCTCCAAATGGATGTGAGAGAATACTGAACCACTGCTTACTGAGTTTCTTCCTTTTTTGTCCTTTCTTTGTTCTTTGACAACAGTGTTAATAACTACAGTCTCCCTCCTCTGTTTCCATGGCTAGTAACCCCGAGGTCGCTTTTGACTCAGATTCTTTCTTTGAGATGCACATGAGTCACGCACTTAGCAATTCATGTATATACAGCTTGGCATGGAGATATGTAGAAAATTGGAATGATGGTCACACATTCTCCCGGGTTTTGGTTTTCCTTGTTGCCTTCAGTCTCCATCGCTGTGTGGAAACATCGGGCCCCCTGCTTATTTGTAACCTTTACTGGTTTGGTACATTCTGAATTGCTTGCAGTCATGTTATGAGTTGAGTGCACAGATCTTCTTTCATTTATACATATCACATAGAATTATAAAATTTTTGTATCACATGGATAGCCTCTTTACTCCTTGGCTTACATAAATATCCCTTCTATTCTTCCTTTCTTCCTCCCTCTTTCCATTTTTACCCTTCTCCCTCCCTTCTTCCCTCCTTCCTTTGTTACTTCCATTTCCATTAGTCATTTATTGAGGATCTATTATGAGCCATGTATTATTACAGACACTGGAGAGAGCTTGCTGAAAAAAAGAGAGATGAGATTCCTGGTGCATATATTTCAGGAAGGCAAGAAAAGAAGTCCCAGGAAACATTTAACATGAATAAAACATAAACAGGATAGCTACATGTAGTGATAAATTCTCTAATAGCAAATATAAAGGGCAATGTAATAGTCACTTGGGACAGGTAAGATACTCCAGGGAGACTTCCGAGTTAAAACTATCATGATAAGAAATTAGTTAATCATTCAAGTCTTTAAAATAAAAACATTCCGAGCAAAGGGAACAGCTTATGCTATGATGTGGAAAAACTTGGCTTGACCAAAAAAGGCAGAACAAATTCATTAAAAATAGTAAAATCAAACTTGCAAGCAAGAACACACTCATCTTACCCACGTTAAACGTGGTTAATCAGGTTTTAAAAAATGCTTAATGGCATTCCAAAGAGGATACTGATCATCTGTTTTCTCCAGTCATTTGTTTCAAGAATACAGGATGGAACTCAACTTCACCTATTAAATATTGAACTAAACGTCTGTGACACTGTAACCAGACGGCTAGTGTAGTATATCTGGCTCTATTATGTTATTCCAGCTCTCCCCTCCCAACTTTTTAAAATAAGAAAATAACTTTGAACAACTGTACAGAAGCATGAATGCCTGCTATAATACTAAAGTCCAAAAATTAGGAGGTGGAAGTACATACATGCACCTGGGTGCCAATAAGCACGTGTAAGATTATGTAGAATCCTGCTATTCATAACAAAAAACTAAATATCATTCATAATAAACTGGATACATTGTATACAGTATATAAAATGAAATACATTGTGATATGTTCATAAAACAGAATGGGAAAGACCCAAGCATGAATGAATACCATAAATGCAGAGTTGAGTGAATGAAGACAGACATAAAATAATATATACTATTAAGATTCAATTTATTGAAACTTCAAAAAATAATAAAGCTCAGCATTTTTGGATGCATGCTAATGTAGTAAAACTATAAAGAGAGACATTCTTTTATGACCATAAAAGGAAGGGTAGTAGGTGGGGAGAAAGGTGGCTGGAATGGGCTAAGCTGTTTAGCAATTCTGAAGAGCAGTCATTTACCAGTTTTTTTTTTTTTTTTGGTTTTTTAATTTAGGTAGCATCACATGACTGTTTTTATTTTGAGGGGGGGACAAATCACTGAGCTACATATTTTTATGGTGTACTCATCTATGCATATATTAAATTTTACCATAAAAATATGAACTAGCATAGTTTCTGGCCCACACTAAATGTTCCGTATATTAAAATGGAAGGCATTATCAGCTTGGAAAATACATTTATCCTCCTCATATATGAAAGGAAAGGAAGGATTAAGTGAAATGGTTCCTAAGTGCTTTCCTGTTTTTCTTTCTTTTGAGATGAAGTCTTACTCTGTTGCCCAGACTGGAGTGCAGTGGCACAATCTTGGCTCACTGCAACCTCCGCCTCTCGGGTTCAAGAAATTCTCCTGCCTCAGCCTCCTGCGTAGCTGGGATTGCAGGCATGAACAACCACACCCAGCTAATTTTTCTATTTTTAGTAGAGATGAGGTTTCACCATGTTGGCCAGGCTAATCTCGACCTCCTAACCTCAAATGATCCATCTGCCTCGGCCTCACAAAGTGCTGTGATTACAGATGTAAGCCACTGAGCTTGGCCTCCTTTTTTCAAAGGAAAAAAAAAATACTTAAGAAATGGTTTATAGCTGCATTGTGATTCCTGGGCATTGGGGAAAGACAGGAAGAAACAATTTAACCTACTGCTTCTGCTAGTCTACTCTGGACTCAGCTCTCTGCGTATAACATGAAATCCAGATTTATTTTCATTCGAACTAACATTTGGAAATACTAAGTATTAACGAATAAAAATATTTGTCAACCCCAGAGTAGTTTAAATCTTACTATATTATATGCTCCATCAGTACTAAATGTCTACTCTGCATTTCATTACATGCATGGAATTAAATGATTGTAATAGTTTGAAGTGTGTGTTTTTTTCCTACTACTTTAAGAAGCCATTCCTGTCTGGTTACCACAGAGTCCTTGGAATCCGCATTGCAAGGCACATAGTAAACAGTCAAGAATATCTGTTGTTCTACTGATTGAAGTCATCCTGTCTTGTAACTCATACATGGCACATCTGTAAGTCAAGGTAAAATACGTGGTTGGAACAGATATACCCAAATTCTCAGTGATAAACAATAGTTGCATTGTCAGGGATCTAGAGAGTAACGGGTGATGGAAGCCATGCAGTGACTGGTGATGGAAGCTTTGACAAAGCATCACTTTTCCCCAGGTTGAGGGCTTACTGGTATCCAATGGACAGACAGGGAGGAGAAAGAGACAGATGGGAGTACACTGCTCAGGTGACAGATGCACCAAAATCTCAGAAATCACCGCTAAAGAACTTTTCCATGTAACCAAAAACCACCTGTATTCCAAAAACCATTGAAATAAAAGAATGTAAAAATTATAAAAGTAAAAATAGAGAAAGAGAGATAGGCACATGAAAGATCACACAGAAGATCTTGTGGGCCAGGCCTGGAAATGCCATACCTCCCTTCTGCTCATATTTTACTGAAGCGAATCCAGTAAGTGGCATCTCTAGATGCAAAGTCATGTGGGAGATGCTGTCCCTGTCTCATCTCATCTGGGCCACTCCTCCTTGGCAGTATGGTCTCCTGGAAGGCTTTTCTTCTATGCAAATCTAGTGGACAGATGGCTCTCTATGCCACAAGACCATTCAGTTAATTTATCTCTAGTTTCATACATCACACCCACCCCCCTCAGCTACATTATAAGAAGCTGAAAGGAAAGAGATTAGATTCAAGTTTGAGTTTTAAAAGGATTTTACTTTATCTTCTCAAAGCCACCATTTTAGTGTGGCCAATGTAAGTTATTGCTTTGTGTTTTAAGAAACTAGAGAACAAACTAACATTTAATTTACATTTTTGTTCAATTATGGTACACTTAGAGACTTACCAAATCCCTTTATAAATATCACCTAGAAAGAGAGAGAGGGTGCTTGCTCAGAGTTTTCAAGACAATATCTCAAACCAGTCAACATTCAAAACAGAACAGTTCTCCTGAAAGATTAATCTTCATTTTCATACTGTCCTTGGTAAAATTTGAAATTACAACCTCAATTGCTTGATTCATACCAACAAAGGGATATTTCCAAGGCCTTCTCTTTCACACCAAAATTTCAATATGTTAATGCAAATAATATCCTCCCTTTTGTAAATGCTTACTGCATTTCAGACTATTCCTGAACAGTATGTTTCTGTTCTTTCTTATTAAAATTCAGCTGTTGGACATTTCCACCATTCAAGAACGGAGATTTTGAAATTTTTGCTTTCCTAAAAGACCATCCCAAGGTGCAAGAACTAGAAATTGTGGAAATTCTGGCTTCTGTGATTTCAGATTAGCGCTCACAGTATCTTTGGCATAAGCTACATAGAGAAGAAAATCATGGCACTGAGTGATTTAAACATGAAACACAGGTATAGGTGATGTGGTTCTAACCAAATCGCAGATGTACTGCAGATTAGACAGAATTAATGAATTTTATACTGCTGTCTCTATAAATGAGCCAACAAATATGCAGCAAAATTCTGAACTGCAGCCTTGAAATAAAGAGCTTAATGTAATTCAGTGCTTACTGGTTGCCTAGAAACTAACTTGGAAGGGGGTTGGGGAGGGAGGACTAGAAACCATGAAGGGTTCATAGGTTTAATAAAGAAATTATTAGCTGTGAACTGCTTGGGGATGTGATATATATACTCCACAGTGCTCTCCTCTCCCAAAAGCCCCATAATGTATCCGAGAGCAAGGTTGGGGTCATGCAGAAGAGGCTGCTATAGAATGACAGGGCAGTAGTGAAGGCTTTGGGCAAACCCCAGCATATACAAACCTCCACAGTTGCTGCAACCCAAGATCATCTAAACTTATTGACAACCTGCATCTATGGATAAAGCTTGCCTATTTCCTTTTCCTAAATTATTTTTCTAGAAACATATAGCTTAGCACTTGGTTATCAAAATGAATGAGACATTTTCCCAATTCATCATATCACTAAGGATATTTTAAAAGCTTATTGGGGCAGTTAGAGGATGGGGAAACAGAAGATAGTTTAATCAATTTTATATTAAGAAAAGTGGGCTAGGTGCAGTGGCTCATGCCTGTAATCCTAGCACTTTGGGAGGCCGAGGCGGGCAAATCACCTTGAGGTCAGGAGTTCGAGAGCAGCCTGTGACATGGTGAAGCCCCATCTCTACTAAATATATTAAAAAAATTTGCCAGGCATGGTGGCAGGCACCTGTAGTCCCAGCTACTCCAGAGGCTGAGGCAGGAGAATTGCTTGAACTGGGGAGGCCGAGGTTGTAGTGAGCTGAAATCGCCCCACTGCACTCTAGCCTGGGGAACAAGAACAAGATTCTGTCTCAAAAAAAAAAAAAAAAAAGTGAATGTGAAGGAGAAATCAACCAGTTTTGATGTTTTAATTGCAAACCAAGTGATATGTGGGGCTCTCTGAGACCACTCATGTTACAGTCCCATCGTTAGTTCAACGTCTTTTCTTTTAATTGGAATATAGAAACTGAGGAGGAGGAGACGATGCCCAGGTGGCAATTCACAAGGTAGCATTTTAGCACTTCCTCTAAAACTGTTAAATAAATGGCCCTTTCAATGTTAGAACAGTGCTTACCCAGGAGGTACTGTGCTTTAGTGTCTCAGCTTCAAAGACTTGCTTAGGGAGGACATATTTTAACCTAATTATTTTTGACAGGAATTAGGTCAGATTAATTAGTTTAAAATTCAGCTGAACAACAACGTCTTTGCTAATTACTTCAGGGTGCATACATAATTCATTTACAATAGAAAAAAAAAAAAAGAAAAGAAAATGCTAGGAAAGAATGCTACCTCACACTGATCCCTTTGATGGGCCATTCATAAAAAGAGGACCCTCTATGACCCAAAAGGAGTGAGGAGGAGCAGAGAGTTCGTGGAGCATTTTATTAAGTATGAAGACGAATGTTTATTTATATAAATATGCATTTTATGTAGCTTTATGTTTTTAATAACTTACATTTAAAATAATTAAACAATTATTTATTAACAGTGTCTTACTCTGTCGCCCAGGCTGAAGAGCAGTGGTGTGATCTCAGCTCACCGTAACCTCTGACCCCGGAGTTCAAGTGATTCTCCTGTCTCAGCCTCCCAAGTAGCTAAGATGACAGGCATGCATTTTTAGTAGAGATGGGGCTTTGTCATGTTGGTCAGGCTGGTCTTGAACTCTTGGTCTCAAGTGATCCACCTGCCTCAGCCTCCCAAAGTGCTGGAATAATAGGCATGAGCCAGGCCTAAAGATTTTTTTAAAATAGTTTAGAATGTTATTCAAGGTAAGATGGAATAAGAGAGTGTGTGGTGAAAAGTGAATTTTATAGAGACGGTGGTCCTAGGTGAGCCCCTTACCTTTGGCAATGCACAGAACTTCTCTGAGGTGTAGAGATTTTCGTTACTGCTGTAAAACTAATGATAGCACTTAGCATCTACTTCATGGCCTATTGTGAGAATTACATGAGATGATATATATAAACCTCAGTACCTGTCATAGAATAAGTATTTAATGTTTGTTAGTTATTATCATTTCTATAGTAGTACAAGAAATTAAATAAATGTTCGCCCTACTGCCTTCACACTTCTAAGCCTGCCCCCAAATCACTTTAAAATGAATTATACTTTTTGGCTCAGACCGCATTAGAAAGGCCATTTTAAATTTAGACTCAATTTTCTACAGAGAGAAAAAAAAACTGGACTAAAATATTTCAGTAGATTAAATATCCAGTAATAGTAAGCAAAAACCAAAGGTGTTCGGGAGGTCTTGGACAAATAGCAGAGTGTAAGTATGCATTACTTGTCCAGTGTCCTACTCAGGAATGAGAAAGCATCTTAACATCTTTTATTTATGAAGAGAAGCCCAAATAAAGATTGTGGAATCTCTTGATATTTAAATGCCTGCTCACAGATTTTTTTTTTTTCTAAACCGCATGAGACAAACAAATTTATCTACACATTGGGTTCTTTTAGTCTAAAATTGTGGGCTAAGTTATGATTGGATTTAGGTACATATAATCAAGCATTCAGATACATGTAAACTGAAGATGAATTTTGCTGGCAAACAAACTAGTTCCAGCCTCTGGCATTAGGACCACTTTGATTTTCTTTTCAAGCACTAGAGTATATTTACAGCTTAAAAATTAGATGGAATAGGAGCTATTAAAAACTGAAGACACTGAAGGAAATAACAATATTTTCCATATGTAAACCCAAGTTGAAAATACAACTGGCAAGTCTACTCTGTGCAAAGTATTTTGATGCTTAACACACATGTTACCATGATTGCCGCTACTTTAATTCCCACATCTCCTTGGCAAAATAATTGAATAGTGAAGAGAATAAATGTCTCTCACAGCATGTGAGGCAAAAACCAGGATGGTACAGATCACATTTGGCCAAAGAAATGCTTTCTTATTTCTCTCCTAGAACTGTGTGTCTAAACGCTATGATGGGCTGTCCAAAGTGTTTTATTAGGTGGTTCTTCCCCCTGGATACCTGATTTCTATTTAAGAGGCATGTCTCTTCCCTGGAAACAATTTTCCTTTTAAAGTTATAAAATACCCATTAAAATGAATAACTTAACGATTGCCATCAGAGAATAAATTCTAAACAAACATAGTCTGCAGTATTGTTAAGAGAAAAACGAAAGGCCTGTGAGCTTACTTCGCATGGATAAAATTTCCAATTAACCTTTGGCTACTTTGGGGAGAAAACTTTATGTTAATGGGGATAGGGAAGCAGGTGTTAGGGTGGCTTGGGAAGGAGACTGCAACTATCCTGAATTGCTGAATTGCGGACTGCAGTAATCATTAGATTCAGGCTAATTCTGGTCTTTCTTTTTCTCTTTGATAAAAAAGCAACAAAAGTTCATGAGAATCAGATCTGAACCACATCACACAAACTTTTCTAGCCTCTATACTTATCAAATATCAACCAGCTGTAATTGATGTTGTCATTTCCATTGGCAGCAGCGGTACAACAGGTAGTGAAGATGGGTGCAGAGAGAAAGATGTGGCTGAAATATTTTGTCCAACACAGACTATCTGAGGTTTTTACCTTATGAAAATGTTTTCTGTATTAAACTTTACATACAGGAAGATTTTAGCAAATTCTCTCATACATTGTTACTATAAAAAATGAAAGACAGTATTGCGGTTACTTCTACGATTCTTATTAATATCAAATAAATTGTCTAAAGAACACTGTAGACTGTCAAATAAATACAGTCTACAGTAGTTCTAAATTCAAAGGCATTTTAATTCTAAATGGAGAACATAAACATGGGATACAAGCCAATGAGAACAGATAAAAATAATTTTATAAATAGAATGTCCTTGTAGCATTTGACTGAACTCTTGACCACTTTTATTATCATAAAATATGAACACTTACTATTTCTTGAATGCCAACTCTAGATTTAACTGTTAGGTGCTTTATATATGAAATTTCATTGAATCACTGCAGTATAACTAAGCCTGGTGCTATCATAATCCTCACTGTAGAGCTAAAAAAATAACTGAGCTTACATGAACTTCAATAAGTTTGCCCAATTCCCCCAGCAGTTGATGTTTAAGCACATGATAGTAGATGTCCGTATCTCTGGTAGATATGACTACTAGACAGTTTGGCGTTTGTGAACCACTGGACCTCACGATACGCTTTCTAAACTTGTTTGAGCATACTTAAACTTGCTGTCCACTGTTTAGTCTTTGCAAGAAAAGATGGAGGTAGAGTGACAGAGGGTGGGAGGGCAAGAGTAGATCCCTTGGAAGTTTGGTCCCATGGATTGAGGTTGACTGCACAGCAGCCTAGACCACCACTAGGGGGCAGGCTGATGCTAATTCATATTTCCATCATTTTTGGCCTAATCATAATGCACAGAACCCAAAGAAGCACCTTACTTTGTTCCCCACTATCCAAAGAGGGCACAGTTCTTTCTCTTTCAAGATGACTAAATAAATGCAGGTTTAAAGGTAAGTAAGTATGTACTTATTAGAGCAGGGATGAAAGAGTGCAAATGTAAAATGTTGCAGCCACTTTGGAAAGAAGTTGGACCATTTCTTAGAAAGTTCAACCCAAACTTAACAAACTAAGCAGACATTCTCAACCCAGCAATCAGACTTCTAGATACCTATTCTAGAACAATGGAAACCTATGCTTATATAAAGATTTTCATGTAAATATTCATAGCAATATCATTCATGAATGATGGTAAAAAGGTAGAAGTTATCCAGATGTCCATCAGCTGAGGAATGGATATACAAAATGTGTTCTATACACAAAATGGAATACAATGCAGCAGTAAAAATGGAATAAAGCGCTGATGAATGTTACAACAGGAGTGAACCTCTCCAACCTTATACTAAGCAAAAGAACCCTCGCACAAAAGAACCCACATGTTGTATGACTTCTGTAAAATGTCTAGAATAGGTAACTCTGTAGAGACATACACTGCATGTGTGTTTGCCTGTGGCAGAGTGTAAGAACAGGGATTAACAGTAAATGGGCATATGGAATATGGAGCAATAAAAAAGCTTTAATACTCTATTGTGGTTATGCATGTACACTCGGTAATTTTATTAAAATGATTGAATTGTATACTTTAAACAGATGAATTTTATAATATGTAGATTATACTTTAATGACTCAGTTTTTTTTAAAAAAAACTTTAAAATGAAATTAAGGATGGCGCACTTCAGGTGTGAGATAGGACATTCACTCAACTTGTTTCCCTCCTAAAAACATCTCACTCCTCAGTCCACATTCTGCTGCAGCAACTTCCTTCCCTCTGGTCCTAACTTCTTTTATAACATTTTGCCTCTGCTTCTTGTCTCTTTATCCTCATCTCATATTCAACCCTCAACCCACTGCAATCTGGCTTCAGCCCACATAATTCTACCAAAATTGTTCTTGCCAACTTTGTGATGACCTCCTTTTTGTTACATCCAGTGGGTGTTTTTAGATTTTTTCTTTACTTTATCTGAACACTTCGACCCTGTTCACCACTTTGTACCCACAATATTCTCATAGAATCTGTAATGTTTTCTTTTCCTGAGTTTCCTTCAATACCTCTGGTTACTTCTTTACAGTCTTCTTTCTGGTTTCCTCTTTCTTTGTCCATCACTTATGTTCTGATACTACTCAGGATACTATGCAAGAATGGGGTCAGAATATCATCTTCATCAGAACCATTGGGTGGGGCTCTACTTTTCAACAAGGCAGATTTGGGAACTACTTTCTACACCTATGCAATGAGACACTCTGGAGTTGGTACCCAGGATTTTAAATTTTATTATGTATGCTGGGTAATTAATCTGACCCCAAAGTTTGAGAATCATTTCTTTATACATCATCCCTAAGTAATATTATCTATTCCCATGTTTAATTACCATCTGCTTGCTGATAATCTCAAAGTTTATATATCTAGCTCAGAATCTGTTCCTGAAAAGGACTTTGTTCATAATCCACAGGCACAAAGTTCTGCTAACCATCTCACTTGGAGTCTTACAAAAAGAAAACCTTACTATGACACCAAATGATCTCATTAGGTTTGCTTGCCAATTTCTTTTATGTTTCCTAGTTCTGTTGAGGAATCCGCCAGCAGTCACCAATCTCACAAATCTAGTTAGCTTCTTTAGCCCTTGATCCTCACCTTCTGTTGTACCCAATCTGAAGCCCTGTCAATTTAATCTTCTAAAAATATGATGCTTCCAGCTACTTGTCTCTATCCCCATTTGACAGCATTCTAGTTGAGGCCAATAGCATCTCTCTTACCTGGAACCACTACAGCTTGCTCCAAATGAGTTTCTCAGCCTCTATCTTTGCTGCTCTCATTTGTCTATGATCTTTGATTCATATTGAAGTTATTTTTCTGAAATGTGAACCTAACCAGGTTGCTTTCTTATTTAAAACATTTCTAATTCCAATCTTCTTAGGAGAAAGGTCAAATTCTTTAACTTGATAAAAAGGGACTCCCATGATGCAACAACCCCAGTTTACCGGCTTACCACTCCAGACTTATTATTCTTGATCCCTGTTTCATCTTTTCAAGAATTCTAACTTCTAGTTTCATTGAACTTCTCTTACTTCTTCAAAGTATGGCAAATCTTTTGTTGCCTCTACACATTGGTAAATAATGTTCACTGAGATGAAGCATTCTATTCCATCTCTTTAGCTGATTTTTACTGATTTGTCAGGTATTACCTTCCATGTTACCTTCCCTAGAAACTCTCTGACACTATAAGTTCAAATAAGAAGATTCCGCAATATGCAATTATAATACACAATGTTCACCCCAGCATAGAACTATTACACTGCATGTTAAGTTTTGAGTTTTAATAGTTTACTGAACTCTTCTTCCATAGGCTTATTGGGGGTTGGAACCAAGTTACCAGAACATGGGTTTTGCCAGTATATATACCTATTGAATTATTCAACAGGGGAATGATTTATTTTTGTAGATCACAGTCTAAAAAAGTGTTACAGTCACATATGTTTAACTTCCACATAATTGAAATTATAATAAAGACTAGAAAATTATGTTCTAGGTTTTTGGATGACATGATGGATATCATTTTAACACTCTATTTGAATGTTTAAGATGGAATAAGTACAAATGTATCAACATTTGGGTGGAAAGTATTAGTGTTAGCATCCTCAGAACTAACTCAGTATAAACCACACTAAAGTATATTAAAAAATATTTTCACATATTTGAATACAGAAAATTCTGCTATAAATTTTATTTTATTAGGACCACAAATTGAATAGCATTCTTATTTAATTAGACATGAAAAAGTCTTGTTCAAATTCTATTTTCCTGCTGATTTACCTTCTGAATGAATGACATTTAAAAAGTTAGAATGGAGATTTCCTTATTTAAAACACATTTACCTCCTCAGGAGCCTGTTTTTGACTCTGTATATTTTGAGGTAACCTCTTCATTTGTAGTTTCAAGGCACTTTACTTATTTTTGCATGTGAACTTTTAAAATGGAACCAAATTCATTTGAGCCTTTGTATTGACTCCAGAAAGCAGTTTCTTCTAGGAAATTTCATTAGAACCTTTATCTGGAATCTTGGTCTTAATATGCATAAAATTAAATATGCAAAACTAAGGAGCCTGTTCTCACCCCTCCTTCAAGGTCATTGTGATGGCAAGTTCAGCTCTGGACAGCTCCCTCATATATTGACCATTGTATTAATTTGTCTTCACACTGCTAATAAAGACATACTTGACATTAGGTACCTTATAAAGGAAAGAGGTTTAATGGACTCACAGTTTCACATGGTTTAGGAGGCCTCACAGTCGTGGTGAAATGCAGAGGAGAAATAAAGGCACATCTTACATGGCAGCAGGCAAGAGAGAGCTTGTGCAGGGGAACTCCCATTTACAAAACCATCAGATCTTGTGAGACCTATTCACTTGAAACAGTAGCGGGGAAACCACTCCCATGGTTCAAATATCTCCACTTGGTCCTGCCCTTGACATGTGGGAATTATTACAATTCAAGGTGATATTGGGTGGGAAAACAGCCAAACCATATCAACCACATTGTAGGCATTCATTACGACCAGCATTAAATACATTTCAAGGTGTTGCTGCATGGCTACATCATGACAAATCGGAGCTGCACAACCTTAAAACACATTGATACACCAACTTGGATATAGAAATTGAAGATGTAGCTGCAAAAATGATTTTTGCCCTTCTATGATGGAGTCTGGAAGACTAGTTCTTCTGCTTACTAGTTGTGTGATCTTAAAGCAAGAAAGATAATCTCTGAGCTTCAACCCTCTCTTCCTTAAAATAATGATAATATTAATTGCATTAGTTCACTATCACTACCACAAATTAATATGTAACTACTTAACTCATGTTTCTTTGTACCAGAAATTTGAGCTGGGCTCTATTGGGTAGTATTTTAATTTTGATGAAACTTTCTCAAGTGTCTAAAACCAGCCACAGGTCAGCAAGGTGGCTCTACTTTGGCAGGGTGACTGGGTGTTGGATCATGACTAGGCCACACTAGGTCATCCACTAAATTCACCTATGCTTATTTATGTGTAAGTCTACGTAGGTTGGTATTTGTATGACCAAGATTCTCTTGCACTATAGTGGCCAACATTCAGAACAACTGTCACCTACTCATGTAATCCCCGATCATTCTAGCTGTAGTATCTCCAGGACACTCCCATTCCTTTTATATCCCATCACCCTGTTATACAGTCTTCACAGCACCATTTCCCTTTTTGAATTATATGTTTATTTTTTGTTTCTTAGTCCATAGTCTTTTCCCACTCCCACTTGTATATAAGATTTTCATGGATGATCCCTGTTCTATCTTGTTCATTGCTCTATCTTTATCATAAAGAACTGTGATAAACCCATACAGCGCTAAGTGATAGACACATATGAGGTGCTTCAGAAAGATCTGTTGCATATTAACAAGTAATTCTTCCTCCAGACATAACCAATGTTAAATGAGAATTTCTGACTGGTACATATGAACAGCGGTTCATATTCACCACCATGGATATGTGTAATGCCATTATGCCAAAATTTATCTTACAGACATAGAGACTATGATGATTTGTGTAATGACATTTTTAAATGTTGCTGAGTGTGACAATACCTGTCTCACAGCGTTATTGTAAAGATTACAAGAGATAATGTATATAAAACGTAATTTGTCAGAAAAAACGTACAATATTATTTATCATCATTATCCTGATTTCATAGATGAGAAACTTGGAGCTCCAGTGGCTATATAACTACCCAAGTTTACAGGCATAAGTTATTCAATCTCTGCAGAGCATCACTAAAATGATTTTATATAGGTTTTTTGTTTATTTGTTCTTGTCCTTTTGTTTGGAACATCCCTTGCTAAAAGATTATGAGGATCACAAGGAATCTCCTAAAATTTAGGAATGAAAGAAAAACATTTTCCCATTGATATGAAACTCTGTCTCTACTAAAAATACAAAAATTAGCCAGGCACTGTGACATGCACCTGTAATACCAGCTACTCAGGAGATGGGGCAGGAGAATTGCTTGAACTCAGGAGATGGATGCTGCAGTGAGCTACGATGGCGCTACTGCACTCCAGCATGGGTGACAGAGTCAGACTCTGTCTCAAAAAATAAAAAAATAAAAAATAAAAAAAGAGAAATTTCACGAACATCAGTAAAACAGCCAAAGAAAAGAAAAGAATGAGAAATTCAAAGCAAAATTTGGTCCACTGGCCCACATGGTATGGAAATAAACCACTTGTGATGTTTAATGGGAAGCTATAGAGAAGTTAATAGGTTTGTGAAAAATGTCCCAAGATTTCAGCTCGAAGTATGATTTCCCACTTCAAGCAACTTTCTACCCTGAGGGTAATAGTTTTTACTCAGACTTTGTCCAAAGAAAGAAACTGCCACTATTTCATATTTTTCTTCCTTTTCCTATTTTCCTAATAAAAGTGTTCAGTATTCTTTGGTGGAATTCTTCTCTACTGTTTGATGTCATGACACTTTGTTGTCATTTGGAGCCACTGGTGCTAACCAGAGTAGTGTATGATAGATACTAGAAGGTGCATTAGTTCATTAGGTTGTATCTCATATTCTTATACAATTCACACAATCAGCTACTTAACAGGACTCAGCTTCAAAGTTGTGTGATTTTGTTTGTGGTATTTTTAAGTAATATTTTATTTTTAAATTTGATATATGCTCATTAAGAACACATACCAGCAATTAGTCACACGTTACTATAACTGAAAACAAAAATCATTTGGAATAACATCAGACAAACCTGTTGACCAGAAATATTAAACAGGTGTGGAGTTCTTCTCAGCTACTTAACAACTGGGGTGATAACTTTGGGTCTCCTCACCCTGGTCCACTCTTTTCCCAAACATTCAAACATTTACTTGATCATCTTTGTTTGCCCTGAAACTCTCTGATACAATAATATTATATTGTTTTGTGAGCAGTAATACAATTTGGAAAATGAAAGTGAGAAAGTTGTAATTTTCTTAGAGCAGAATGACATTTCAGCTCTAAGGAGGAGCAGCATCATTTTCTTAGAAACAACACAGGTCCAGAGAAATACTGTAACTTGCCTAAGGTTGCACAGACCTAGAATCCATGATCCCAACCAAATATCTTTGACGTTAGTCTTATTTCCACTGTATTGATTCTTTGTTTCTATTTGCTAGTTCATTAATTTGTCCAGTGTGATTCACTAATAACTACAGCATGGTTAATCATAATAATGTTAGTGAATTATTCTAGACACTTATGAAGCACCTACAATGTGAAGCCCCAGTAAAGAACTTTTAAAAAAGTAATCCTGTTTTATTCTTAACAACAACAAAGATGAGAATCGTAGGTATTACCCACATTTTAAAGAAGAAAGATATTCATACAGATGCATTATTTAAGTTTCTGTAGTTAGAAAATGAAGGACCTGGGATAGGAATCTCACATGTATGCTTCAAGAACTTGCAAACCTGTTTTTTTTGATACCTACTCATGACATAGTAAACCTTATTCTCTGCCTTGGATTCATGGTTTGGGTTTCTATATTTAGTGTGTTTTCTCAGAATTTAGCTAGAGGAGCAGACTATAAAAATGATCCCTATTCTTTACTCCTTCCTTTGCTCTCTGTAATGTAAAATTTCAGTTTTTTTCCAACAAGGAGTGAGATCTCTTTGTTGAATGTGTTTTGTTTTGTTTGTTTTGTTTTGTTTTGTTTTGTTTTGTTTTGTTTTGAAGATGGAGTCTCACTCTTATTGCCAGGCTAGAATGCAGTGGCACCATCTCGGCTCACTACAACCTCTGCCTCCCATGTTCAAGCAATTCTCCTGCCTCAGCCTCTGGAGAAGCTGGGATTAAAGGCGCCCACCACCACACCTGGCTAATTTTTTGTATTTTTACTAGAGACGGGGTTTCACCATGTTGGCCAGGTTGGTCTCCAACTCCTGACCTCAGGAGATCCACCTGCCTTGGCATCTCAAAGTGCTGGGATTATAGGCATGAGCCAGGATGACTGTTGCATTTAGACTAGTTTTGTGAATTGCATGGCCAATATAATGCAACCAAGGCTAGTTAGCACGTAACAAACAAAGAGACAACCTACAGAATGGAAAAAAAATATTTGCAAACTATTCAATTGACAAGGGGTTAATGGCCAGAATATATAAGAAATTCAAACAATTCAATAGTTTTAAAAAAAAGTCAACAAATAATCTAATTTAAAATGCACTAAAGATCTCAATAGACATTTCTCAAAAGAAGACATACAAATGGCCAACATCAATAATCATCTAAAAACTGCTATTCAAAACTACAATGAGATATCATATCACCCCAGTGAAAATGTCTTTTATCAAAAAGACAAAAAATAATGGATTGCAGTAAGGATGCAGAGAAAGGGGAAAGCTTGCACACTGCTGATGGGAATGTAATTTAGTACAGCCACTATGAAAACAGTATAGAGGTTTCTCAAAAAGCTAAAAATAAAACCACCATATGGTCCCAAATAAAGGAGATACATAAAAAAAAGAAAGAAAACTCAGTACATCAAATAAATATCAGCACTACCATGTTTACTGCAGCACTAGTCACAACAGTGAAGATTTGGAATCAACCTAAGTATTCATCAGTGGATGAATGGATAAAGAAAATGTGGTCTATATAGACAATGGAATAGTATTCAGCCACAAAAAATAAAATCCTGTCATTTACAACATGGATGAAACTGGAGGACATTATGTTAAGCAAAATAAGCAAGGCAAAGAAAGACAAGTATTTCATGTCTTCATTTATATGTGCAAACTAAAAAATTTATCTCATGAACATAGAGGGTAGAATAATGGTTCCCTCATAAAATCAGAATTACCCCATAATCTTTCTGTTAACCTACTTTTTCAATTTACCACATATTTAGACTTAAAAAATCAATAGGTGTAGACTCTCTTTATGGTATTAATAGTTATGAAGTACTAATTTAAAGGATTTTAGCATAACATATTTAACTAAGTAGTTTTCCTTGATACTTATGTGGTTACCTACTGCTCACTACTTTAAGCATCATGGTAATAAACATCCTTATACAGTTATCTCTTTCTCAGATCATTTCCTTAAAAAAGATCGTGAATGGTTAGTCAAGGGATATATATACTGAAATCAGTGATATATATTACAAGATTTTAATCTGGAAATGAAATATCAATTAATATCTGTATCAACATTGCTCTCTTGAAAAGTTTGTGAGGGCAAAATACTGAAAATATGTTGAAGGAAAAAAAATGTGATAAATACCAGCCCAAGAATTAAAGAAGGAAAGAGATCCTGCTTAGGTAGGGCTCATGATAATCTTAGTACTTCACATAGAAACTCAATCTGGTTTAACATGCATATTTTTTAGGTCACCATTGTAACAGGCCTTTCTTGCATTGCTATAAAGAAACTAGAGGACACTGAGCAATTTACACGTAAAGAAGTTTAATTGGCTCACAGTTTTGCAGGGTGTATAGGAAGCATACAGCATCTGCTTCTCGGGAGACTTTAGCAGGCTTCCAAAAATGGCAGAATGCAAATGTGGAGCAGGCTCATCACATGGCAAGAATGGGAGCCAGAGTGAGACAGAGCGGTGGGGGTAGAGACACATACTTTTAAACAAACGGATCTCATGAGAACTCATCATCATGAGAACAGCACCAAGGGGATGGTGCTAAACCATTCACGAGAAATCTGCCTCTATTATCCAACCACCTCCCACCAGGCTCCATCTCCAACACTGGGATTTACAACACAACATAAGTTTTGAACACAGACAAAAATGTGAACTATATCAACCACATAGACTAGGTCTGTTTTCTTGTATACATTGAATATAGTATAATGATAATTTCCCATTCATCCATATTAGAAATTGTCAAATGACCATCTTCAATCTTTGCATATTTTTCTATTGAATTATCTTAACTATTCATTATTATTTGTAAAAGTGCTTTATATATTAAAGATATCCCCTATTGTCACATATATTGTCAGAGAGATTACAACATATACAAGTTTTTAACAATACCTCAAAGCCAATTTTAATTGTATATGTATTCTATCTTCTTGTATCCTCTGTATTTATTACAGCTATTACTGTATATTCTAAATTGCTTGGGTTTTATCATTTTTGATCAAATACTAATTGTGTATAGGACACAGAGGCCAAAGTAGTTAAAGCTGACTATGATTTTCAAAGGTTTTTGAGTAAATTCCTTAGACAAACACGCCAAGACAATGTTGTATCTCTGGGAAAAACAATTATGGCTAAGAACAATTAAGCCCACTGGGAGAAAGATAGCTTATTGCATAAGCTTTATTCTCCAGTGGGTCAGTGTTATCTTGGCATACAAAGGATGACACATCATTAATGAAAACCAGGAGAGAAAATGTTTTTAAGGCTATGAAGTTCCCAAAAGTCAGAGGTCAAACTAAAATGTGTCAGAAGCTGTCAAAACCATGTTATTTCCATGATCATAAACGTGTTTATGAACAGCAAGGCTAATCACATTGAAAAATTACAAGAACAAATTCAAAGTTTTTAACCTAAAAGGACTCTGTAACTTTTTAAAAGAAACGCTTCTTTAAAAAGAAACCTGCATGTTGAATTCTGTCATTCTTCTCATTTAAGAAGCATTAAGTTTTCTAAAAAACCATGATGATGAGGAGTAGTTCTGTTATCTGTGGCAAGTTTATGTATAAACGTTGTATACCAGCAAATCTAAATACATCTGCTATTAAAAGAACAAGTGTGCCCCCTTCTGAATAAATGAAATATTGAGTCCTATATTTACACTTTAAATTACCAAATCCCTTCTTTCTGGACCAAACTGAATAAATGAATTTGGGCAAATACTAATGGAGAATTTCAAGAGCACTGTTTTCTAGAAACATTTATGATTGGCAAAATTCTAAAAGAATATTTAGATGAAATCTGCTATGTCTTTTCATATGTGCTTGTTTCCACAGCTGGAATCCTCTAAAATAAGTCACCAAGAAAAACATTCTGATCTATTTCTACACAAAGAATGAAAAGCCAGGAAGTTACATAACCCAAAGTAGAGTGGAAAGAGTTGGGTAGAGAGTTGGCAACTGTTTTGGAAACTGAAATAGTGTTAAAGATGTCAGGAAAATGTGAAGTGACATTCCACTAAGACAGTTCAAAGATGTTTTGAAAGACAGTAGCTATGTAAGCTACGTACCTGTGTTGACTTAAGTTTGACTTTGTTCACTTAGTTCTACAGCTGAAACAAGTCCCAAAAGGATTAAGTACGTTTTGGGAAATTACTTAATGACTAAGCCATATTTATCTACCTTCAGTCAAGTGCTCTACCTACAAGAAAAAATGGTGATCCAAATGAGCTATTGTGGTATATTAATATATGTTTAATAGATTACATCTACAAAACTATTTCAATCCAGATTCTTCTCTTTTTCTCCTTTTGTAAATTCAGAGCCAAATCAACTTTTGACCAAAATATGGTACCATGTTTGATATACTTATCTTGGGCAGTGTGACACTTGACTGTTGTAAAGTATCATGGAAATAAAATGTGGATGATGATGAGAAAGATGACAATGACAATAGCAATTTTTATGAAAATGAAAATCTACTTTGTCATAACATTATTTAAGGATGACAGTTAAATGATAGCTTAAATCGTAGTTAAATGATATCCTAAGTCATCTGATAAACAGGAATCAGTTTCTAACCAAGTTCTCCAATTTATAATCAGAGAATATTGTGCTTTGTTTTATATTTGCTGTTATGGTGGCAAAAATAATTTGTCTCATTTTAAACACAAAGGTTGACCGATTAAACCTATAGCTACTTTGCTAGTTTTACTGTGATTGATAGCTAAGTCAGTTACCTTCCTTCTAAAGTTCTGTAAATTTTAATATATTAGAAAACTAAATATTTATACAAATTTCATCAGTATCTGCCTTTCTTTACTGATGTATACATTAGAAACAAATTTCATCAGTCTTTGTTTTCTAATTCACATAGAAACCCAATCTGATTTAACATGCATTTTTTTTTAGATTACCATTGGATGAGGCCTTCTTTGCATTGCTATAAAGAAACTACAAGACACTGAGTGATTTATAAGTAAAGAAGTGAATCATTTATAATTCATTTATAATTGGCTCACAGTTTTGCAGGGTGTAAAGGGAGCATAGCAGCATCTGCTTCTGGGGAGACTTTAGGAGGCTTCCAATCATGGCAGAATGGAAAGGGGGAGCAGGCTCATCACATGGTGAGAATGGGAGCCAGAGTGAGAAAGAATGGCGGGGCCAGAGCCACGCACTTTTAAACAAACAGATCCCATGAGAACTCATCATCATGAGAACAGCACCAAGGGGATGGTGCTAAACCATTCACGAGAAATCTGACTCTATGATCCAACCACCTCCCACCAGGCTTCATCCCCAATATTGGGATTTACAATACAACATGAGTTTTGAACAGGGACAAAAATATGAACTCTATCAACCATATAGACTAGGTCTGTTTTCCTGTATACACTGAATGTAGCATAATGATAATTTCCCATTCATCCATATGGGAAATTGTCAAATAATCATCTTCTACCTTTACATATTTTTCTACTGAATTATCTAAAATATTGATAAAAACAAAAGCAAATATTGATGAAATTTGTATAAATACTTAGGATTTTCCTCTCTTCAGCAAACTTCTTTACTTCGTGGCCATTTGACTTAGGTCAGATCTAGTTTTCCACATGGTATTTAAAATTCCTATCTTTTAAGAATGAAGTAAATTTTTATTTTCTATGTATTTCCAGAAAGCACTAACTTCTGACGTTATCAGAACTTTGGATGAAATAAACAGGTTTTTAATGAAGTAAATACAGTCTATCACCAGTTTAAATTCTTTTCCAATACTATTATTTCATGATTCTACAAAGATTCTACACAGAATCTTTCCAACACTATTACTCAATAAATTCTCCAGAATACTGCATTAATCTACTTAAGCATTGAATCTTTAAATTGCTGTTCTCGATGGATAAAACTGACTGATAAAAGTACATTTATAAATGTCAGTTGCCATATGGTTTACACTTTTGCTAATGATCAATCATAAGATTAAATCAATCATTGGACAAATACCATTATAAAACTGTGAAATGTTTATGCCAACTCTCTTCTTTTCTCCCCAAGTAACATCACTAACTTGTGCCAATATTTACAAACATTTAACCCGTACTTCCTTTCCTGCTGTAAGATTCAAATTCACCAATTGCAGCTAGAGTGGCCACCTATTATTTGGCCAATGTATTCATTTTAAAAGAACATTTATTGAATCAACATATATAAAATATCTTTTGGGTTTAATTAATAGGCCTCATATATTCGTTGCCAAAAATATGTTCTCAACTAAAACATACCCTATCATCATCAATTCACAGAGTTGTTGCTGATTATTCCTAATTGTGCAACGAACCATCTTGTAGAATAAACAACCTCCATAGTTCTTATTTTGAAAAACTTTAAAACATTCAGACTAGTAATTACATTGAATGATAGCTTAATTTAAATTGTAAAAGACCTCTAATGGATAGTTTATTTCATTTACACTGTGTGATATGTTTCACATAGAAAGAAGTTATACATACTCATGAACCAATATGTACAATGAAGGATTAATATTCAAAACAAATGTATTTTATTCTACTTTTCAAAAAATTATAGAAATTGAGCCCAGCCTTCCTACTGCCACTTCTCGCAACTTACATACTTGATATGTACACCATCTCTTTCCTTGGCCCTTGTAAAATATCATGTGTTTTTCACCTAATAATGATGTAAATATAAACACTCTTAATATTTACATTTCATCAGAAGATTTTGTTCATGTATGTATTTTGTGAATTGCTAATGTATTATCGGTACGGCATCCAATTGTTTTTCTTAATTGTGAATTACTTTGCATTTGTGAATTTGTTAACTGAAATCACAAACTATCTTTGTTGCCTGGGCTTAAAGAAAAGGCTGGAGATGCAGACCTGACTGATCACCATATTCCATTCCCTAGACTGTAGAGCTTGGTTCAAGAATGGACACCAACTAAAACTAGTTCAGTCTCATTAGAGTATTGCAAATTAAAACAACGATGAGATACCACTACACACTTATTAGGATTGTACAATCCCAAACACTGACAAGGACAAATGCTGGCCAGGCTGTGGAGTAACAGCAACTCATTCATTTAGATAGAAATGAAAAAAGGTATGGCCATTTTTGGAGACAGTCTTACAGATTCTTACGAAGCTAATCATAGTGTTACCATATGATCCAGCAGTTACTCTTGTTGGTACTTCTCCAAGTGCTTTGAAACTTATGTCCACACAAACCTACACACAAGCATTTCCAGTGACTTTATTCAAAATTGCCCAAACTTGGAAACATTCAGCTTATCCTTTGATAGGTGAATGATAAACAAACTGTGGTATATCCATGCAACAGAATAATACCCAGTGATAAAAACAAGTGAGCAAGCTCTAAAGCCACACAGAAAGGAAACTTAAGTGCATATTGCTAAGTAAAAGAAGCCAGTCTGTGAAGATTACACATGGTATGATTCCAACTATATGACATTCAGGGAAAAGGAAAACTTGAGAGACAGTAAAAATATCACTAGTGGCCAGGAGTTTGACAGGATGGAGGGAAACCTGAATAGGTGGAGCATAGAAATTTTAGAACAGTATTCTGTACAATTCTGTAATGGCGAGTAAATCACATTACATATTTTTCAAAACACATACAACCCTACAACACAGAAGTTGAACTCTAATATAAGCTGTGGATTTTAGTTTATAATGCTATATCAATACTGGTTCATCAGTTGTAATAAATGTACCACATCAATACAAGATGTTAATAGGGAAAACTGTGTATGGAGTGTTTGGAACTGTCAGTATTCACAGCTCAATTTTTTGATAAACCTAAAAGGGCTCTAAAAGGCTCTAAAAAATAAAGTCTATTAATTAAAAAACAACTGGTCAAATGAATCACAGTTCCAAAAGCTCTACTGGTGTTACCTGGAAAGAAAATCACAGGAAAGTCTTCTTAGGGATTACGGATTACCATATGAAGAAAGCCTACCCATAAATAAAGCCAATATTATATAAATTGAGGTGAATAACAGGAAAAGAGTGAGAAAGAGAGATGGACTCTTGCATCTTCTTTTTCCTCTGAAGGCAAGCTGTGCTTGAATTTGGGGCTACCTCTAAGCCTTTTGGGCTACAGCTACCTCTAAGCCAATGGAACGCTTTTAGGTCAGAATGAGTTGAACTCCTAAATAATCTAGTTCTATATGTACAAATAAATATTGTAATGCTAATTTTATTTTAAAAAATTATTTAATTTCTAAGTTGATGGAGATGCAGTGCTAGATTTAATTATCAGAAACACATCTCATTTTTAGAGTTGAGAAGGGAACATTTCCAAATTATGTTGCTATTATATCCCCAGAAATTTGGTTAAAAACAATGAAACAGATTTTATTTAAGTTGCACTGGGCATGGAAGAGGTCTAGACAGGCAATGGAATTCACACAGCAGCTGCTGTGGAGCAAGTGAAGTCAACAGGTAGGGGCTGACAATGAGCAGGAAAGGCTCCCAAAGTGAACAACGATAGCTTCTCTGTTTTATTTACTGGGCATCTCTGTAAGTATATCTTTGAACAAAGGAATATTCAGTCACTACAAAGTACGGAAGACACTATATTTGAACATGGGTAACTACCAAGTTCAGGTCTTGCTCGTTCTAGACCTCCAAGAGAACCATGGAGCAGGAACTGAAACACATAAACAATAACTTGGAAATTGAATTTAGCAGGCATTTATTATTACAACAGATCGATTGGCTGTGTCAGGTTAACCAGCCAACTTTCTCAGAAGAAACAATAAGCCTCTGAAGGGGTAGAAAGAGCTTTGCAGAATTGGGAGATCCATTCTGATGTCTTAATACAGTAGAAAAAGGGAGATGACGTCTACACAGAAGTGGGATGAGAGCATGGACAGAGTGACACTGATCTCAATGTGTACCTTATAGATGCTGTTTTTATAAAGAATCTATCAAGATGGTCTTTCCAAATTGCTGCTTCTGTGTAACACCTTGTATTCCATAACACTTCCTGGAATAAAGGAATGGATGAATGGTGCCCCCTAGAGTTGTTCTATCCAGTGACCTTGCTGCTGTCACACTAGCATGAGTACTTCAGTCTCCAAATTACCAGCTGTTTCAGGTGGGCATTTATGTCACTGCCATGTTAAAATGACTTCCTGTCAAAGTCATGCTTACAATCATCTTGGGTCCCCTCGGAATCCCAGATTATCTTCCAATCTAGTTTCAAGTCCTTATTTCCCACCCCAGATTTTCTCAAGAAAACTTCCAAAAAGTTCAATTTAATTTAATTTTATATTAAGTTTCATGCCTGATCACCAAAACCCTTGCTTTTGGACAAACAAACATTTATGTGTCTACTGAAAGACTTGCATACAGCTCTAGTAATGTTAATAATGATGATGACAAACATTATAACAATGATCATTTATTGTTGTACCACACTATACTTCTTGAACATTTTGAAATACATCACCCCATTCTAGGAGCTTCTAACTTCTAAATAAAACGTTGACTGACTTTTCTAAGGTGTCCAGAGGATTCCTCCTCCAAATAACTGTCTATTTATCAGGTACAATTTGCAATTCTGCCAACTGGGATTCCTGCTGCTAATGTGGTTTCCCATATTGCTGTGTAGGAAGTATTCGTGACATCAGCTTCTGAACCAGCCATGGAAATAGCAGATCTCACACACACCTACTCTCCGCAAATCATGGACAGTTTTCCTCTTTCATGTTTGTAAAAGGGGGAGCAGATGATTTGTGTTGCTTGAGGGGGTGGAGATAAAAATTATCTGGCTATTTCTTGCACATCACAGCCACGGAAAATATTTCAAGATCTGAAGTAGAAATGAATAATTTTGGACTCAGCTCTTGCCTCTACTGCTGTCTCAAGAAGGGTGCATAATAATGTTTTTTTTTTTTCTTCTCATCTCAGAGTGCTGGCAAATGTGTCAGGGAATGAGGATTAATTCATTTCTGAAAAACTCTTTTTAGCCATAAAAAAATGGAAAGCAATTTTTATGAGCATTCTGAATGATTTTTTTGATGTCAATAGTATTGAAGATGAAAAAAATGGCAAATTAAGCTCGAGTTCCTTTTCAATTAGTTATGTTTAAAGGCTAATGTAGTTTTTAGAGCAGCATCTATACTTTGATAAATGTACATCCTTCAAATAATAGTTTCTGATAGATTATGTAGTATTGTAACAGAATTTCTTTTTTGATCAATACTTTTATGTGATCATGAACATGCGTCTTCACCATTACGCCTAAAAAAATAATCCATATCATAGCTCATTTTTCATCTGTAAGATTTTTGGCTTTGGAGGTACTTATTTGGAAGTTAAATAAGGTCTCACTGAAGCCTCAAAAGAGACAGTTCTGCCTGTTAACATCTACACATAAACTTCATGACAACATATATTTAAAGACATTTTTTATTTACAGACACAAATATTTTTACCATTAGGTGGAAACAATGTCATGTTATATTTATAGGAAAATGCCTAGACACGGTCAGAGGTCCCTGTTGTGATTAAATGAGACATAGATGGTCACTTTATGGAAGAGAGATGTGGTCGGGACAATGTCAGACAAATCAGAACCAATCAGGGGCAGCAAGAGGGATATTTTTGAAAGACTTTATTTTTTTAGACCAATTTCAGGTTCACAGTAGAATTGAGAGAAAGGTACAGAGATTTCCCATATATCCTCTGCCAGTACACTTGCATCCTCCCCCACTATCAACATCCCCCCACCCGCAGAACAATGCCTTTGTTATAATTAATAAACTTACATTGATAACATCATTATCACCACAGCCCATAGATTATATTAGGGTTCACTCTTAGTACATTCTATGGGTTTAGACAAATGTATAACGACACAAATTCACCGTTGTAGTATGATGCAGAGTAGTTTCATTGCCCTAAAAATCCTCAGTGTTCTACTTATTCATCCCTTTCTTCCCCCAACCCTTGGCAACCACTGATCTTCATGCCATCTCCATAAATTTGCTGGTTATTTCTTCTGACCAGCTAAAGTGGGTTCACCATGTGAAGGGTAAAGACAGCTAGCTTCCAGTGGACTTGACTCACCAGTTTTCAAATGATAAAATTCTAACTATATTTTTGCTTGAGAGAGGTTTTTTTTGTATTCAAATGTTATACATAAAGTGAGAGTATTTTGATATATTTAAGTTGCTCACTATTTTAAATTTGCATGGTTTCATTTATAAGAATGTGGCTGTACTGGTGCCCAACACATGGAAGATTCTCTCACATGATAAATCTGACCTTTTGCTATAGCTGTCCTCATTCATGTTCTGTGACACTCATCTCTTTGACACTTCATGAAGGAGAAGACTGTTTATACTAAAATAAGTAATCTATGTTGTCCCTGCCCTCTACTAAGTCGTATTTAACTTATCCGTTTGGCATTGGGTCTACCATGTGAGACCCAAACAGAAAAGATTCCAAATTTTATTCTTGTGCTTCTAAACAGAGAACGCAGAAGAGCATTCCATCTATAAGAGCAACTCTTTATAGTTCCTATTTCACACTGCTGTACCAAAGAAGGACTTTAGTTCTATGCATTCAGAATGCATCTAAAACAGGCATAAAAATAATGTAATTGTACATTTAAAAATAACTACAGGAGTATAATGGATTGTTTGTAATACAAAGGATAAATACCTGAGGTGATGTATACCCCATTTACCCTGATGTGGTTATTACGAACTGCATGCCTTTACTGAAATATTCCATATGCCCCGCTAATATATACACTTGCTATGTACCCACAAAAAATAATTTAAAATAAATAAATAAAATAGGTGAAAAGAATGATTGAACACTAAGATATTTGCTTTGATATTTTTGTTTGTTTGTTTTTTCCAGAGATAGATAGGGCCTTGCTCTGACACCCAGGCTGGAGTGCAGTGGTGCAATCATAGCTTACCGAAGGCTTGAACCCTGGGCTCAAGCAATCCTTGAACCCTGGCCTCAGCCTCCTGAGTTCTTTGAAATATTTTTGAGCTAGCAAGAACAAACTTTGGAGTTTACATAATCTGGGACTACGTGCATGAGCCACTATGCCCAGCTAATATTTTTAGAGACAAGGTTTCCAACTTTTAGCCTCAAGTAATCCTCCTACCTTGGCTTCCTGAGTACTTGGAGTACTTTTGAGCTAGTGACAAAGTACTTTAGAGATTACATAACCTCTTCCATTCTGTTTTATAATGGAAGAAACTTAGGCCCAAGGGAGTAAACCTAATTGTCCCCCCAAATTTCTAATCAAGTAAGCTACCGAATCCTAAATTCCACATGGTTCACAACATGTGTATAATTTTGCCTGCTTATTAGCTTATCATCTCTATATGAGATTCAATGGGAGTTGCAGTACACACATTCTTTTGGCCAAGATCTTCCAATCTGGAATAAAATCACCTGGGTTTGTAACTTAGCTCTGCCACTTACTAGCCAGATAGGTTAGTTAACCTTATCATGTATCTTTTTCCATATCTTCAAAATGGAAAGTTTAGTACCAACCTCTTAGGGATATATGTTGAAATGCAGAGCAGAGAGACTGTTTAACAAATTTTAGCCACAGTGATTAATATTAGCATTATCCAGCCAATCTATTTCTAAATAAATAGTCCATAGTAGAATTTTCATCAGATCTTTTCTGTCTTGTATGCAAACTGGTGGTCTTCATTTCTTTCCTTTATTTCTCTGGAACAAAAAATGTAATCTGATAAAATATTATAACATATGTCTAAATTGCATGGTCCTAAGCAATATATCTTCTAAGGGTTGTGTATGATAACCCAGTTATATACCATTCAAAAAAATCCATGAAAGGGAATTAAGTAATATAATAAAGGAAATGTATCCAAAAATAAAAGATCAGAATATTTCTCTCTTGACTTGATACTGATTTTTGTCAAATGGTTTATGAGTCCGCTAAAAAACTACTGGCAAATTTTGGTATTGATGGCTATGACATTCACTGTCCAATGGAAATACTATATAAACACTACTACAAGAAATGACAAAGCCATTGTTTATTGTTCTAAAAAGTAGAGTTTTAGAACTCTCTAGGGCAACTATTTTCAGTGAAAAGTAATATTCGTGAAAACTTTAAGCACAGATTCAATCAATAAAATGCATCTCTGCAAAAGTAATAAACTAAATGTGAAATTCTTAACCAATTCATATCTGCAAATGGAAATGAGAATAATTATCAATCTGTATTCTCCATGTGTTACAAAGTCTCTTTGGGTCACAAGAAAGTAAATTTAGTTGGCATAATGTTACGTTTCCCATACTTTATACCATGTCTCAAATCATAGCATATTATTATTTGTATGTAAAATATACAAGACAACACAAATACATGCCTAAGCAAGTAAAAGTGCTGGGAGTTTTCTGTTTGTTTGTGTTCATTAAATTATGCATTCTTATACAAAAGCTTTCTATGATTGTGTACCAAATTATTAGTATCAACTCTCTTAAGATGTGAAGAATGTTTTTATTAAGCAATTCACTTATTTTCATTGCTCACAGACATTCTAGAATAGAGTTTTAGAGCACAGGGCTCAGGTTCTGGCTCTAGGTTCTATGGGAATTCAACTGCTTTCTAGATCTAAACCTTAGTTTTCTTAAAGTGAGGGCAGAAATAATATATATGTGGCAAAACTGCGAGCATAGACGCCTGGAATATAAGCACAAACAATGTGTATGTGTTAGTGTGTATGTGTGTGTGTGTCTGTGTCTGTGTATATTACATACATGCATGCCTTTCATTTCTGTTTCTGTTTTTTTAGGTAATGCTGAAATTGTATTTGTTCAGCAAAAGTCAATTATTTGTAACATTAGTCCAAATCAGCTCTCTTTTCCTGGTTTCCATTCTCCTTGGCCTTCAGATTTTGTGTGTGTGTGTGTGTGTGTGTGTGTGTGTGTGTGTGTGTGTGTGTGTTTTCCACAGTAGGCATTTAGTAAGTATGTATTGCAATGATTTTGACTCCTTTCTTATTTAGGGGTATCTAAATCGTCCCTTCCTCTCCCCTGGAGACCTTATTTATTTATTTTTACTTTTATACCTGATGGTCCTGATTCTTCTTCATTTAGATATGGTAATCTGTCTCCTTTTCTAGCTCAGTGAAATTCTACTGATGTAATGCAGGGTTTCCTGGCTTCTGCGTTACTGATATTTGATGCTGGATACTTCCTGGTTGTTGGAGCTTTGTTGGGCACTGCAAATGTTTAGCAGCATCCTTGGCCTCTACCCACTAGATGCCAGTAGCACGCTCTACCCCCGGTAACAACCAGCAATGTCTCCAGACATTGTTAAGTAAATATCCCTCGAAAAAAAAATGCCTCTGGTTGAGAACCACTACTCCAATGTATTGGTTGGCATTTCTAACTTTAGAGTTGAAAGCTACATGTTTAAGTCTCGATTCAGTCCTATCACCTGATTTTGAAAAAAGTAGGCATTTAATAATAACTTTTTAAATAAAGGGTGAAAACTATGATAATCACTTAACCTTTCCAATCATTAGTTTCCTGATCTGTGATATAGGAATAACAAAACACCTATTTTTAGAGAGTTGCTTTATGGCCTCAAGTGGGATTTAGTGAGACCTTGTATTTCAGCTGCTGTCTGATTTGGGTATCTGAAGTGGACATGAAAATGGGATTAAACTTATAAGTGTTTAACTAGTGGAAATGTCCATGTGAAAGGCAATAGAAAGGACCTAGGAAAATCTAGAAGGGTAGAGCCATCAGGAAGCAAGCCTAACTCTGAGGAAAGGGGAGTGCAAGTGTCCTGAGCTGCCATGTAATATAAAGAAGTTTCGGCAAGGCTGAAGGGGAGTCCTGGAGCCATAATCAACCATCAGAAGAGTCCTTCTTGCCTTGGAATTCCTGCCATGCTCCCACCTCCACTGGGAGTTCTCCATGGGAGATATGGCCCTAATGCAAAGAAGTTAATAGATTACAGAGCATCACAGTTGGAGCCCTTCCTCAGTTATGCTCCCTGTGGTGAAGGTCTGGTAGGTGCATGCTGGTGTCTGATAGCTACCTCACACAGTGCTTAAAATAGATTGGGACATGATAATGATGATGATGATGATAACTGACTACGACGACAACGACGATGATCTTTGTATGGTTACTAGTATTATTCATATGCAAACCTCACCCTACACCAGTGTCTAAACCCCTAGCCATATTCTGAAATTCCTTAGTACATGTTATCTATACCACCTTTTTGACATTCCATAGATATATCTATTTTGAAATCTATTAGGAATCCCAAAATTACCACACCCAAAACAACATAATCTCATTTCCCCCTTCCCTGGCCCAGTTTTTTCTTTCCCATTCATCACAAACTCAGTAATGAGCACCATCATCCACTCAGCTGCTCAGATAAAAACTCCTGGAGTCATTTTTGACTCCCCTCTTTCTCACACTGTGTCTGATCCCTCAGCAAATCTTGTCACTTGGCCTTTAAAATATATCCTGAATCCAATTACATGACTCTTCCTCATGTTTCGTCCTTCATTCCATCTGGCAATCATTTCTGTCTCTTTCTTCTCCAGGATAAAAATTTGGATGGAAGAATAATAAATGATTAATCAGCATGGGCCTAAGGCCTAACATCATTGCCTAGGCCAGAGGTTGACAAACTTTTTCTTTAAAAGTTAGACAATAAACAGTTTAAGCTTTGCCAGCCAAAAAGCTACATCAAAAATATTATTTAGGTATTTCTATAACCATTTATGGTAGAACCCCATTAAAAATGTTAAAAATAATTCTGAGCTCTCAGGCAATGAGCTAGATTTGGGTCACAGGCCATAGATTCCCAAACACTGGCCTAAGGCATCATCTCTCAACAAACAGGTTACCTTTTTTAAATCTTATTTTCCAACAATATTCTTTGCAGGAGAGACAGAATAATGATTCTTTTATAATAAGATTTAATTTTATTCTGTTTCTCTCAAACTTCCTATTTATTCTGGTAATAATTGTTGTAAGACTCAAAATTCTTCCCTTGGTCTGTAAGGCACTATATGATTTGTCTCCCACTTTACTTCATGTCTCTGACATCATTTCCCACCATATCACCTCCTGATTTTTGTCTGTCCTACAGCCACATGGGTTCCTGGGGTACTTTGAATGCCACTCACATGTTCTGCTTCAGGGCCTTTGCACTGGTGTCTTCCTCTGCTCTTCCCTGACAGCACCACCTGGCTGCTCTCTTACTTCACATATTCCTCTGCCAAAATGTCACCTTCTTGGAGAATTCTTCCATGAATGCCCTAACTCAAATGTCACTTCTCCGTCACCCTCTCTCCTCTTACGCTGCATTAGGCTCCTCCATTACCCTTATCATTGCTGGGTAACTTGCTCATTTGTTGGCAGTTTATCCCCTCCACTAGAATGTTAGCTGCAAAATATGCTGGGATTTGCGATAGTTCACAGGATGTCTTGTCTCCATGCCAAGAAGAGTTCTTGATACTGAGTATAAAGGACTCTGATTTTTTAAAATAAACACACAAGTAGGGTTTAATGTCATTTTGAATCATTTATTACATTGTCTGTCTTAATGCCAAGCACATTAAGTTTTGAATCATATCTTTATTTTCTTCTGTTTTGTTACTCTTTCTCACGTATGATCTGTGTTAAATGTTTACAACCATTAAATACATATAACATATTCCATGTTATATATATTCTATATATTATATGTATTATATATATATATATATATGTTATATGTATACAAGTAGAGAAAAAGTATAGCAATAAGATATATAAAAGATTGAAAATTCTCTAAAATCTCACCCCTAAGAGATAATCAGTGAATAAGTTGATTTAAAATTTTATTATTATTATTATTATTATTATTTGGAGGCAGAGTCTTGCTCTGTCATCCAGGTGGGAGTGCAGTGACTCAATCTCAGCTTACTGCAACCTCCACCTCCCAGGGTTCAAGTGATTCTCCTGTCTCAGCCTTCTGAGTAGCTGGGACAACAGGCATCGGCCACCACACCCAGCTAATTTTTGTATTTCAAGTAGAGCGGAGTTTCACCATGTTGGCCAGTCTGGTCTGGAACTCCTGACCTCAGGTGATCCACCCGCCTCTGCCTCCCAAACTGCTGGGATTACAGGTGTGAGCCTCTGTGCCCAGCCAATATTTTTCTTTGGTGCTGTTTCTATGCACACATTCCTTTCTTTTATTTTAATAAAAATAAGATAACACTTTCTATAATACTTGAACAGCTTATAGACTTTTTAAATTCAGTTAACACTAGATTTTTAATATCTTTTCATGCCAGGAACTTATAATTTGAGACTTAGCTTTTGAAAACTATGTGAGAAAATCCAGAAAATCCATTACTTAAGACACTTCTGGATTAAATTATTGTAGAAGTGACAAGTATAGGATTTTCAGTGAACAAGAGATGACATTTGGGGGCCTAAATGCATAGGCATTAAAATATAGAGAGAGTTGGGAGAAAAATGTCATCTGTAGGTTAACAGGCTACCTAAAAGATACAGACTAACAATCTGAATTCCACAAGAATAAGAATGAGATCAAGCATTATAATAAAGGAAGAAGTAGCAAAATTACAACAGAGCAGTGAAATGGATATGCTTTCCAGCAATAATTGTGAAAGGTCTGGTAATGAGAAAGTAGCAAGAGCTAGTGGCTGCCACATAAAGAGAAAATAAACGAGATTAAATAGCTCAAGTTATAGCATGATGACTTCTTTAACAATCTGGAAAAGGTTTTGAGGGACGTTTAACCATAGACAGATATTTTATGTGCAAAATTAAGGTTAGAAAACTTATTTTCTTTTTAATGTGAAGATATACATTTCAAATGCAATGTTACTGCCTTTTATAACTTAAATTATTATTACTAGTATTATCTTTTTTCAGAACTCTTGAGTTTTAGTTAGAGCTGCCAAACATTTTCACATGATGGAAGTGAGGCATTAAAAAGTAAAGTAATAAAAAAAGAGTTTTGCTATTTTTTATGAAGGAGCTGCTCATATGGAACAGTTTCTTGCTTATAGGGGGATTATTAAAGTTTGCAGTGACCAGTCTTCACAGTGTGCTTTTTCTTTTAGTTTTCAATTGCCTTATGCTCAGGTGTTGAGTTCCTACTTTGATTTCCTCTCTGTGCAGCTGTGTTGCTGAGAGATTCTAGTGTAATCCTTTGAGCCAAATGCTATTGTTGCTAAGGCAGGACTTAACGATATACATATAACTCCTATTTGGGATGTGGCTGTTTATTTATTTCTCCCTGGCTGGTGGAGCCCTCTGGGGACATTCTGAGTCTGTTTAAATGAAGGTATGCTTAGCATATGGAATCACACATCATCCTTTTCAGCACAGACTTATCAAAGATGACTTTATACTTTATTACGTGAAGGGTCTCATTTTAAGAAGCAAGATACATATTTTCTCACTCTTTACACTTCCCAAATGGTCTCTCATCATTTGTCTTCCCAATATTCACATAGGTATGGTCCAAAAAGGCAGGATCTGCACAAGTTCTCCTCAGTCCTAAAAAAGCTTAGTGGTCCTGATAATCAGCAATGATAGGAATAGATGCCTTCCCAATGTTCTGGAAAAATTGTCGCTTAGGGACTGTAGATTTCATTTCATATTGTCACTTAGACTTTCATTAGTATGTCCCTTTATCCATCAACTTCCTTGATATGCCATGACAACAGAGTAATTTACGGCAACCCTTTAGTTGAATCACAATGTATTTAAATTCACTGAAGGCATTTCATTTAGAGCTCTTGTCAAAACGCCTCAGAATCAGAACTGTCTCTACCTGACCCCCACATTTTGCAAATCCCATTACCTTACTAATGGCATTTTATATCTGTAAATCATTTTAACCTTTGCAAAGCACTTTCAGATTTATTGATTTATTTGTTCAACTCAATGAGATCATATGACTTGCTAAGCACAGAGTTGGGGGTAGAAGATATAGCAAAGTATGGCCCAGCCTAACAATCATCTAAGCAGCTAAAGCTGGGGCAGAACTGCTGAACTGTGGTACTGACCGTGATTCTCCAAGTATGGTCCCCAGACCAGCAGCATCAAATTTTAAGAAATGTG
>NW_016107617.1:1650968-1659418 GCF_001604975.1 Cebus imitator
AAAAAAAAAAAAAACCTTTCAATTGAGGTGATTTTGCCCTGGAGAGGACATTTGGCAATATCTGGAGTCAGCTTTGATTGTCATGACTGGGGGAGTAACTCATGTATTCAAAAAGCAGAGGCCAGAGAGGCTGCCAAACATCCTACAATGCACAAGACAGCTCCCAAACACAAAAGAATTATCTGGACCAAAATGTCAAGAATACCAAATTTAAAAATCCCTGAAATAGATGTAAAAGAGGTTGTGAGAGCAGAAAGGAAGAAATGATTCATTTCTAAGCAAGTAAGGCAAAAACCTAAAAAGAAATCACACAGTGATTTGGCTGAACATTAAAGTACTAGAAGAATTCTGATCAGGTTAGAGAAGGTGGTGGAAGATGGGCATAGGAAGAGTGGAAGAATGGGGAGTTGAGATTGGAGTTCTAGGTTGAGAAAACCATCTGCTGTCAACAAAGCCAGGGAAGTAATAACAGATGTGATTCCAACTCTGTTAGCCAGTCACACCTCCCCACTCCACCTCCTTCAAATATATCACTGGACCACTTCTTCCCCTCCTTCCTTGGAGAGAATGTCTTTCAATTTCTTTGGATTTCTCTATGTCCATTTTTTTCTTGATAATTAAAGATTCAGTTGATGCATCCATTTCTACATCATCATCACCTTACAGTTATGTCATTTTGCTATGTTTCAAAATACTTGCATATTCTATCTCATTCGAGGGCAATTAGCTTAGGAGTGTGGGACCTGGATTCAAAATCAGATTTAGCTTGGATGTGAATCATGGCCCTATTGAACTTGGGAATATGGTTTGGGGTGAGAATCAAATAAACTGGTACCTGTAAAGCAACTAACACAGTGACTGGAACAGGAAAAGCTTAATACATGTGAATTACTATTAAAAATACTCATATTATTATATTTTGCACCAATGTTATCATGCAAATAATGAATGTTTGTATCATTGACTTGTGAAGGCAATGAAGCTCTCAGAATATAAGGAGCTGATTCTGGAAGACCAAACAAATTTTTGTGAGACTAGAACCTGGGTCTCTTGCTGGTGTGAGGCTTTGACTTTTACACTATGGAGCCAGGCACAAGCACATATTCATCATACAAATCCAAACAAAGATTTGGATCTTCAGTAGCTTAAAAGTATACCCTTCAATTAAGAAATGGACTTTTTGCACTCAAGCAAGGATGTATATATGTCACCACTTGGTAATGACAAAATGATAACAGGGAAAGAGGAAGTTTTATACTAAGGGAAGCAGCTTAAATATGGTCATTTCATTAACACTGCCTGAGCTTTACCTTGTGTCCGGATGTGTAGAGATATAGTAGATACAGAGTCATCTCAAGGAATTTATAGTCTAGAGCAACACAGTATGTCAGATTTAGACATAGGATAGATACTATGGGAACCCAGGAGACGATCATCAAACCTGCCTGAACATGTTGGTATGGTCAGAATAGGTGTTCCAAGGTAGTCACCCCTGAACTTAAAAAAGAGCTAACTGCATGAAGAGGCACTGTGCAGGCTGGGATCCCATTCAGACCTATTCATCTTCAGTCCTTCTCTTTGTACTTTTCAAAGATGTACAGGTGCAAGATGTGGGCTTAAAACTCTCACAGTTTGGAAATACTCCTTCAAGTTCATACTTGTCACAAGTTTCATAAATTAAAAGTCAAGACTGGTGACCCTAGTGTACGAATTTGTTTGAATGCCTGTGTCTAAGTCAGTACAAGCAGTTTTTGATATATGTTCTGATTTTGCATTCATTTACGTAAAGATTTGTGAAGTGAAATAGAATAAATTTTCACCTTAGTAAATAAATATCTGCAGTGAATATGTTCTGTTCACAACTAAGTAACGTCTGTGATCCAAGGTTTACAATCACATTAAATATTTGTCTTACATATAGGAGTAGCAAAATGTCCACAGGACAAAGAAAAAGGGAAACTGGATTCTAGTCTGACACCTCTAAAAAACGGGGTGATCTTTAGCCACTCACTTTCTATTCTGGGTCCCATTGCTCCCTTTTACAAAAGAAGGAGTTAATAACTTCTTAATATTCTCTCATATGTTTTATAATACAAGGCAATTCCAATTCTATAGAATTAGACATAACATTTAAAGATCCCAGAAACATACAAAGAGTTAATTGTCATTCTCTCTCTCTTCCCCTCTCTCTCCCCATTCCTTTTTTTTTTTTTAACCAAATCCTCATCCGAGCATAGGCATGGTTTTCTAATGTATTAGAAAAAATATTAGTTATCTGAAAATTATGACTATTTAGATTTATATTAATTTTATAAAGTGTCTAACATAAAATACTTATTTCTCAATCTAACTTTTTCTTGTTAAACACAGAGCTTCATAGCTAGTGTTACAACAGCAAATGGATGTTGTATTATTATAACGCATATGCACACGCACACACCAACAGTCACTCACATGCACACACACCACAGCTGAGTGCTAAACATGGACAAAAGGCAATAGGCACATTTTTCATGTGAGTAATTGTCACCATAATAAGGACTGTATTTGAAAGACAATGTAAAATGTCATGCCTGAGTGGTGACTCAGCTCCTGTCAATCTGGATTTATTTTTATAGAAAGAGCAAATGGAAACCAAGATGAAATGTTTGAGCAAAACTTATTGCTCTCTAGAAATCACTCAAACAATAGTTTAATCTTATCCTCTATTTCAACTATTTTATTTCTCCATTCTTGGCTTGTCTATTAGACTGAATGCTGAAGCAGAGTCTCCAGAAAAGAGGGATAACTAATTCCTGACATCTACATATTGAACACTGACAAATTTTCAAATTACATCCCACATCTTCTTCTATTTTCACCTTTATATCTTCCCAGAAGTATGGACTTTGAAGGGAACGACAGCCAGAAAAGGGATTAAATGGCACATTTCTTTCAGACGACTGATGCTTCCGTGAGTAAGAGACTATACAATGCAATATAAATCGGGTGTTGGTTTGAGTTATGGGAAGGAATTGGTCTTGTTTATATATCTTAGATATCAATAAAGCAGTCAAAAGGAGGCAATCAAAGTCAGCACTAGAGTGATAATATACTTGCACAGTCTTGTCTCCAGCCTCACGCTATGTGCTTGCCTTTTCACAAAAACAAACAGGAAAACAAACCACAAATTAAAGCTCTGAAGATACAAAGTCCCTCACATTTCTTCCCTTCTCAGCCATCAATCCTTTCCCCAGCCCTCACAGTAGAAGCCCTGGGAAAACATCCAGGGACCTAACAAAGGAACCAGGAGGCGTTTTACGTCTAAGGCAGACAACTATAGGATCACTGCAAAGGTTGAAACAGAACCATTCAAGAGAGGGCCAGACTCAACCACAGAGAAATCCTCATTTTAGTTTTCACAGAAACTTGCATCGAGGTAAGAAATAATGAAAGATACAGAGAGATAAAATCATTGTATTTCTTTGATACCCTAGACTTACTCCCTGGGGCTAGATAACCCGGGTAGAAATTGTGGCTGAGAACTATGACTCATTAAACTGTATAGCAATAAATACTGGAAAACTGTCCAGAGCACAATAAATACTGGAAAACTGTCCAGAACAATGTGTCCCAATCTTTGGATTTACCAGTAACACTTCCTTTATTTTGCCTTTTTACTGTATTAGCTACATAGTCATTTTTTTTTTTTCTGAGCTCATCTTTCTTACTGAATTGACTTAAATAAATGTATTTAAAGAAAGACACTGTATCATTACTATAAGAGCAAAACCAATACACCTGGCATGAATTAAAGATAACTCCCAAAGTGATGGCGATGAAAGGAAAATGGTGCTAGGAGAGCCTCATCTAAGAGGCTGAAAACTGCAGGTCCCTTATCAAAAAAGATGTGAGCGTGAATTACAGAAGTGCTGAAGACCTGAACGGCAGGACCAGACCAACACTATGCCCTCCCAACAATGACGTGCGGGTCCACGTTTAACAGCCGTCTGACAAGAAGAGGCTGACTTGTAGAGATTTCTGATTTCTGTGTGTAAATCTTCCCACTGTGGATAATTTCAGGCTATTGAGGTAGCATCACTGGATATGGATGGGAGGAGATCCAAACAGCCTGCTCTTGTAAGCACCTAAGAGGCAGCCCAGCACACAACTGCCTTTATTTTTGTCTTTTTAACTTTCTTGAGTTCACAGGTACACGTACACAAGTTTACACAGGTAAACTTGTGTCATGGGGGTTTCTTCTACAGATTATTTCATGACTCACGTATTAAGCCTAGTACCCATTAGTTATTTTTCTGGATCCTCTCCCTCCTCTTTTAAATAATTAGAAGAACTGAAGGAATTGAAACAAGAAAACTTTTTTCATTACCCGTTTCTAGGTAATTAATTCCATCTTAGTGTTACGCTCAAAACCATTTTCCTTTATCAGTTGAGGGATATATGCATCCCCCATTTTGGAAAACTTAAGTCTTAGATAACCTCCTAGGGTACCTTTCTTTTTCTTTTCTTTCTTTCTTTTTTTTTGTTTTTGAGATGGAGCCTTGCTCTGTTGCCCAGACTAGAGTGCAGTGGCGCAATCTTGGCTCACTGCCTCCTTGGTTCAAGCGATTCCCCTGGCTCAACCAGCCTCCTGAGCTGGCCACAGACACGTACCACATACCCAGCTGAATTTTGTATTTTTAGTAGAGATGGGGTTTCACCATGTTAGCCAGGATGGTCTTGATCTCTTGACCTCATGGTCCGCCTCATCCTCCCAAAGTGCTGGGATCTCTTTAATTTCCCTTTTTTTTTTTTTTTTTTTTTACACTGAGAGACTTAATAAATAGGTAAAATCATGTTATGAGAATGGTAATATTTTTCTATTTCAAAGCCAGATTTCTCTGATACGGTTGCATCTGATGCCTGCCCCACCTTCTTTGAGATGCTAAATTGGATCTATCTGTAGAGAGTACATAAAGAACAAATGCAAGAATAGTGTAAGAATAAGCATCTGTTTCAACTTGGTGAAATACAAAGTAAACAAAACTAAAAGAGAAAATGATGCTAATATCCTTAATCTACCCTCTTTTTTCTATGGTAAGGAAAAATGGGGTTGTTCTCTGAATTGGTTAGAAATTTTTTAAATGGTGGCATGAGACAAATATTTCACAAGAATAATGTGTATCAAAACCTCTGTATATATTTTGCATACTAGTTAGATTTCTTTGTACCCTTCTGGCTACTCTTCCTATTGTTTATAGACAAAAAGTAAATTTTAAGAGAGTTTTGTTTATTTTTTGATGAATCCTGATGGCATTTTTAGGCAGCAGAGATACAGGCACCAAACGACACAGCTGAGAATAATGAAGCTTTTACATTAAATCACAAGGCTCAAGATTTCATCTCAACAATGCAGATTCAGCAACTAAGACCTTGAAAGCATCTATATGGAATACAAATGCATAAAAGGAGAGATGGAAAATGTCCAGAATCTCTTCAGAATGCCACAGCAAATCAAATGAGAAAAAAAAATTACGGGACTTTTGAGAATGTGATGTTCTTTTAATGGATAAAGATTCAGTGGCATCCAGAAATGAGATGTGAATATTCAGAATATAGTGGTGTGAAACTTTGTCCTGTCACTTCTATCCTACGAATTTATGTAGAGATTAAATTATTATAGCCTGCTTCAACTCCCACCCAATTCCTCGGGAATTGAGGAGAAATTCAAGGGTGATTTAAGGGAGAATTTACATCCACAGAGAGAAGGCATAATTTGTCAATGGAGACTCATGCTTTCTTATTCTTCATACTGCTCAAATGAGCTGATATTTTAGCAAGCTGAAAGGCTTAGCTGTTTAAGGAGAAGTTCTGGATATCAAAAACTGGGGAAAGGGACTGTGAATAATGGCACTGAGCTGTTCTGTGCTCACCTTCTTTACTTCCTGCCATTCCTGTTCTCTCCTTTGGGGATAATGGCAAAAATGTCCTTTTAAGCTGGACTCCATGTACCCGTGGCTTCCCCAATCTTTCCACAAAATACAACAAATTGTCCGCTTTGACTTGACAGTATTTCCCACTAGATATTCTTTAAATTTCTTGCTTCTACTCTATTCTCTGTTTTTCTAGTTCAGACTTCATCATTTCTAGCTAAACTGATCTATCACTTTGTGGCTCCAGTCTTATCCACTGCAAACATACAGAGTGACGGCTCAGACAGCCACGTCTGATCATATCCTTCCCCTGCAGAGAATATCCCCAAGTCAGGAAGATCGCCAAGTGCCTAAGGAGGGCATTCACTGCCACCATGTTCTAGTCCCTGCCCACTTCTCCAGATTCAGCCCTTGCCACTCTCTGGTTTGAACTTTACCCTGTGCAAGGCTGTTTCTTCTGCTCCTATGTCTTTTGTCACTCTTTTGTTTTTAAGGCTTTTCTCTCCTCTCCTGCTCTACTGTACTTGATAATAAAAACAATAGCATGTCTTCCATCAATGATAGACTGGATAAAGAAAATGTCATACTTATATATCATGGAATAGTATACAGCAATATAAAGTAATGAGCTCACATCCTTTGAATGGACATGGATGGAGCTGGAAGTCATTATCCTCAGCAAACTAACAGGAACAGAAAACCAAACTCTCCATGTTCTCACAAGTGGGAGATGAACAATGAGAACACATAGAGAGTTGGGGGGAACAACACACACTGGGGCCTGTCAGAGGGTGGGGTGTCAGGAGGTAGAGCATTAGGAAAACTTGTCAATGTACACTGGACTTTATACCTAGGTGATGGGATGACGGGTGCAGCAAACAACCATGGCACACGTTTACCTGTTTAACAAAACTGTACATCCTGCACATGTACGCTGGTACTTAAAAGAAACATAAAAATTTTAAAAAACAAACAGGAAAAAACTCCATAGCAGCTTGTTTTTACGGGTTGCTTACTAAACTCCAGGTACTGTTCTAATCGTTTCATTTCATCCCCAATCAATCTTGACAGGCATGGACCATTATTATCACCATTTTAAACAGAGAAGTAAAGTAACTTGCCATGGTCATAGAATTAGTAAGCTTTATATTCTTGGACTCAAATCTAGCACTCCATCACCATGCCATATTCACTGTGTTTGCCCTAGTTAAATTCAAGCATCTCTTCAGACACACTGTCACTGTCTCCAGCATGCTCTCCACACTCTCCTGAGCGGGTTATGTGTTCTTCCTATTTGCTCATGTGAATCTTTCTATAAATGTATCTGTCACATCGAATCGTAATGAACCGTTCCTGTATCTCTTCACCCTGCTAGATTGTCAGTAGCCATGGCTGATTTGTTTTTATATCCCAATGTCTGTTATCCAATAAATGTAAGTTGAATGTGAATCTAAATAAATATCTTACATTATAGCAAAATATCAGAGGCTTACAAGAACATATTCTCACTATGTTTTATACAAATATCCCCATCATCACATAAACCCAGAGAGCTTAGGTCAATATTTGTTGAGTGAATGAAAATGTCTGTGATGAAATGTTAAGAGAAACTACAATCTTTGTAGTAAATATTCAGACTGTTCTAAAAATAAAGAGAGTATCAAATTAAATCAAGTAGACCAGTGCTTCTGGGTTAGATACATCATGAGTACAAATTAAATATTTGGAAGATTTATTAACTGACCTATGCCAATGGACAGAGTTCAACTGTTCTGCTTCAAATATGAATATGTAAGTCTATGGGAAATGAGATTTGATAACTGCAGTTTAGGGAAAAAAATTGACTTTGATTCAATATCTTACTCAGCATAAATGGCATCATTCAACAGAGTTAGTGATAGAATAATTGATTACTTTCTGATTTAATGAAGCTTGTATGCAGTCAAACATTTCAATATATATATCAGCCTCTAAGAAATTAAACTATTCTAACATACAAAATACTGAAAAGGACAGTTTGAGCAAATATTTCACAGTATATTGGCTGTATTTAGGAAGTACCTATTGTAATCATTTCACTTCCATTATTATTTTGTCTTCCTTTTTTTGAATGGCTAATATATGCACATGATATGCCATCGAAGATTATGAATATACATATAGGGAAAGTAAGACTCCTTTCCCACGTGTTTGTTTCCTGTTTTCTTCCCTACAGACTAGCATTATTACCTACTTTGTGTGAATTCTTCCAGATACAGTCCTAACCTCTACCAATGCTCAAAAAGTTACAAAATCAAGCTATAATATTGAATTCAGTTTTCTATCATTGAACATTTGGAGTGTTTTAAGTATTGCAAACAATTTTTCAATGACTGTTCTTATATGTATATGTTTGTTTACACCTATTAAATTCTAGAGTACCAATGTCGTGAAAATGGCCATACTGCCCAAAGTAATTTACAGGTTCAATGCTATCCCCATCAAGCTACCAATGACCTTCTTCGCAGAACTGGAAAAAACCACCTTAAACTTCATATG
>NW_016107617.1:1660866-1732774 GCF_001604975.1 Cebus imitator
AAAAAAAAAATAAAATTTCAGTTAAAAAAAATAATAATAATAAAATAAATAAATAAATAAATAAATTCTAGAGTACTTGAAGACAAAAATACCTAGCAGTAAATTTGCTCAATTAAAATGTAGCTACGTTTTATATTTTGATGTGTTATCCAATTTGTAATCGAGTTGGCCTTTGAAAAAGTTTTTCAATTTAGACTGTCACAACAATAAAAGAGAGTTTTCTCTATGTCCTCATTAATAAATGAAAAGTGGTGTCTCAATGTAATTTATATGCATGTGTGTGTGTATGTGTAACTATATATAAGTAGAGCTTAGTACATTTTCATATATTTAAAAGACAAATTTTAGTTTATTATTTGTCTGTAAGCTTTGCTTATTCGATGCCTATTTTTTCCTGTTGGTTTGTTTTCTGATACATAAAAAGTTCTTTATATAGTAACAATGAATAGTAGTCACACTTACGCTGCTTGTTGGAAGTTTCTTTTTCTAGTTAGTTGTATTGTCTTTTGACACTGTTTATGTTTTTTCCTATGCAAAATGCTTATGTCATTGAACTTACAAATTCTTGGCATGGTTTCTATGATTTGATCTACACTAAGAAAGTCTGTATCTTCAAAAAAATGCTTCCATGTTTTCCCCAAGTACATTCATGTTTTCATTATTTCCATTTATATATTTTACGTTTTATCCAGTTTTCTCCATGGGATTTATCAAATAACCTATCCTTTCTTCCTTGATATAAATTCCATTTTTGATACATAATGAATTCCCTATGTAATTTAGGTCTATTTCTGAACTCTGTTCTGTTCCAATACTGCATTTGCTATTTAATTAGCTTGATAATATCTGTAGTATGATTTAGAGAATATATTGTCACCTCTTTCTACTCCTTTTTTGGAGATACTGACTATAACTAGTTTTCCATATGATCTTTAGAATTTAAATCCCTAATTCCAGAGATAAAATTATCCTTTCAACTATTTTATTGGAATTGAATTAAATTCATAGGGTAGTTTAGGATGAATTGAATCTTCACTGTATGGAGTCTGCCTATCACAGATCAATATAACTGTCCTTCGATTCAAGCACTTTTTAGGTGTCTTAGTAACCTTCTACCATTTCTTCAATAAATATGTCTACAAATATTTTTAGTTTATTCATAGGTATTCTATGTTTCTATTTCTATTTAAAATGAAGTCTCTTCTGTCACGTGAAAATTTAGTTTTTTGTCTATAGCAAGTCTATTAATTTTTGTTAATTTTGTTCCTAGTTATGTCACTGTATACACTTACTTGTTAAAGATGGCAAGATAATTTTCTTGCATTTTTCAAGCATGTCATATCTTTTGCAAATAATAAGAGCATTATTTCCCTCTTTCCCGTTTTTATGTCACATTTTTATTTGTGATAGTGGATATCCTTGCTTTCTTCCTAACTTCGGTGAATAGTTATAACACTGTATTTCTGTTCATTCTGCTGTTATATATTATGCTGTTTTCCCTTCTATTGCTTCATTTTTTCCTGTGTTCTGTTTATTTCTTTGCTTTCTGTCTGTGGGTTGGACATCTTACTACTGTTCTGGAAACCATTTTTTTCTGTTTTGGGTCATTTTAGTATTTTATTTCATATCTATAACATGGTTTAGTGTACTCATCTACTATTTTATAGACACTAGAGCAATGATGAATTCATACATCTCCATTTTCTTTTCCCCAATATGGCTTAGTAGATACTATTATTAGTTATACTTGTACTTATTTCACACCTTAAAATATCCCTAAACCTAAATTGTTTGAACTATTAGCTATAAATGAGACTTTTAGACTTCTGATTATAAAAGATGAAATAATCAATATGGTTACACAACTGCCTAATTTCTCGCCAACTTTTATTAGTTATATTGTTTCTTTGTTGTCACTCCATTCATATAGCACTAATGAAATTGTGATTCCAAGAGTTCTTTTTTCTTTACTTTTAAAGTCAAATGGAGTTTAGGTTCACCTTTGTCCTTTTGCTACAGTGTCTCTATTCAACTAGGTTCAACAGATATTTATTTATTTATTTATTTTAACAATTCCTTCAAGTTGGCTTTAGAGGAAATATATTCTCCTGGTGCTTGCATGATCAAAGATGTCTGCTGTTGCCTTTCTATTTCAGCAATTCGTTTAGGTATGTATGACAATTTTGCTTACACTTTATTTCCTGGAGGACTGTTCATTTTTTAGAATGTATTTTTGAATTTTTTTACTACTATGTTTTCAATCTTTGCCTTAGTAGGAAGTTTTTTAATTTAAGAATGCTAAATGCCTATTGAAACCCCTTTGCCTATTTTCAGTATCTATCCATTTATTTCTCTAACCCTACTTAATTCATTATTAGTTTCTAGTATATGTATTAATTTTATTCAAGCTGTGCTGCCTTCCATATTTTTACTGTGTTTTAAACAGTCTCTGAAGTTACTTGCTTTTGCATTTTTCTATCATGGTCTTCACTTATATTACAGTTTTATTTTCCTCTTTCACTGCTTTGTTGGCTCTGCCAACTGAATTTTCATCTGTTTCCATTGAACCATATTTCTAATGTCTTACCCGGCCCATATATCTGTGAACTCTTATTTCTTTAAATTTAGGAACTTTTTAAAAATTTAGAATTATTTTTTAAGATGACATAAATCCATGAAAATGCATTTGGACACAAGATATTTCTGTCCTTAGTAATATTTTTTCTGATGTGTACTCTCTGCCTTTCACTTTTCTGGTTCTAGTCCTTCTCTTTTCTTACAATATATTTACACAGATGTAGTCATGTGTTACTTAATGTTAGGGATACATTCTGAGAAATGCATTGTTAGGTGATGTTTTCATTATGCAAACATCATAGAGCCTGCTTATACAGATCTAGATGACACAGCTTATTATACACCTAGGCTGTACGAGATAGGCTATTGCTCCCAGGTTGCAAACTCTTATATAGCATGCTACTGTACGAAATGCTGTAGTCAATTGTAACGCAATGACAAGAGTTTGTGTATCTAAACATATATAAATGTAGAAACAGTACAATAAAAACACAGTATAACACAGTATTATAATGTCACAGGTCCACTGTTGTACATGTGGTCCCTAGACGTCAAAAACATGATGATGCTGTACATGCCTCTACTGTGCATCCTTTTCACATACTGTCAACTTTGAATTAGGTGAGTCCTTCCTGGGCTAGCTATTTTCTGGGCTTTATGATGGAGAGGACAGAGCTGTAAAATGTCTCTGTTTCATTGTGGAGTTCTTTACAACACAGGGGGTGTATGTGTGTAGGAGGCATTGATTTAGCTTTCTGTTTATCCCTAACTTTTAGAGATTTATGGCTGTGGATCATCTAACAATTCTGAATCTTTTTTTGAGACCTTGACTCACTGAGTACTTACTCCTGGCAAAAATGTCACTTGTCACCTAATTCAATTCTCTGTACCCCTCTAGTTCCTAGAGTTCTGTGGTAGCAAACCAGGAACCTCTGTACTAGCTATGTGTAGTGATCTTTTTTAACAGGCAAGGCATGGCCCCTTGGCATGCTCCTGAGCTTTGGGGCTTGGTCCACACCAGGTTCTGCTGCCCTTGGCTGTTGCAGTGTTTCTCTTTATCGCCTTCCTGAATACCAGGCAGATCCCTTCTTCAGGTAGAACCCCTTCATCATCATTTGTGACTTTTGTGACTAAGGATTGGATGTATATGTTTGTTTATTAGTCTCTGTTTTCTGATCAGTTGTAGGGAGATAAGGACAATGGTGTCTGTAGTCTGCCATTGCATACCTGATGGTATTGACACTTCTAGCCATTGTCCAGCACATTTTGTGCAAGCTTACTCTAAGCCTTCTACTGCTTTAGCTGCTGTTAGTACAGCATCATCCAGAATCAAAAACAACAATAAAAACCACAACAAGCAAAACAGACCCATGTCTTTGTCTCCAGGAACTACGAATAAATAATTAACATAAATAAAGTAGTAATTTAATTACATCTTGCCCTCTGCCCTTCAAGTGTTTAACTTGGCCTGCATAAAACATAATTTCAGTTAAAAAAATATTGCAAACTAAGGTTAGACCCCCAAATCTATTGTAATTACCGCTGCGTTAAAAGGCCAGCCAGAATTCAGATTGTCTGTTGAACTCCCTGGCTGGAAATTCCCTTTACCCGCTTCACTAAGTATTGCTATTTTCCTTCTTCAGGGGTTGTGTGTGACACAGGCACGGGGAATGAGAGTAAATGGCCCTGGTAATTCAACTTTAATAATCTCTTGCTGCCTTTCTCCCTTTACAAAACACTCATATTGATTTTTGTTTGCTTGTTGCTTTTGTTTATGAGAGCAGTACTGCAGTGATGAGTTAAAATTAAATCCCTTTCTACTGAAATTTGAAGAAAAGTTAGAAATAATTTATGATGGAGGATTATGCATTTGGAAGTACATGCTGGAGAGTAGGCAAAAGGAAATTTTCCCCCAATCAATGGCGTGAAACTCAAAATGGTATATAAATTTACTTTGGGTAATTAAAACCTTTTTCCTATCAATTTCATCATCATCATGGAAGGTTAATAATAATGATGATGACGTTTACTATTTTCAAATTTGTTTTACATATTTTTTATTTTTGAATAATGTATTATTATTCTTGAGTGCTTACACTGTGACTGGACATCATACTACATGCTGTATAAACAGTGTTTGATCCATCCTTGCAATGAAAATAATTGGCCTCATTTTATTTATTTTTCCTTTTTTAGTTGACACATCATTGCACATGTTTTTGGGGTACACAGTGATATTTTGATATATGTATACAATGTATCATGATCAAATCAATTTAGCCTCATTTTAGAGATAAGAAAATCAAGTCTTAGAGGAAATAAAAAGATCTTTCATAATTATCCAGTTACTGGCCAGGCGCAGTGGCTCATGCTTGTAATCCCAGCACTTTGAGAGACCCAGGCAGGTAGATCATGAAGTCAAGAGATTGAGACCATCCTGGCCAATATGGGGAAAACGCATCTCTACAAAAAATACAAAAATTAGCTGAGCATGGTGGTACACACCTGTAATCCCAGCTACTCAGGAGGCTGAAGTAGGGGAATCTCTTGAACCTGGAAGGCAGATGTTACAGTGAGCTGAGATCACAGCACTGCACTCCAGCTTGGGTGACAGAGTTAGGCTCCATCTCAAAAAAAAACAAACAAAAAAATTATCCTGGAGTTCAAATCAAGGTCTGATAAATACCCAATCCAACATCTCCAGTCATCATATTGTGCCATCTTGGTTCTAGTTCCAGAGGTTTCTCAGAAGCTTGGAAGAAATGCAAATACTTTGATCTCACTTTAGGATTTCAGACTCAGTAGGCTGGGATGGAGCCCAGGAATTTGGTGTGCTCTGGATGATTCTTTTCTATACCAAGTTTCAGAACCATTATTTTAGAAAAAAGAAAACTCTTTATTAAAATGAAAATTATAACTTAAAAAGTTTTGTTTCCCCTTATGTTTATGTTATTAAAATATGAAATAGAAAATCATAAATAAATTTTAAAAATGAATTCCTTTAATCCTACCATCCAAAAATAACTTTTTATATTTTCCTGTTTTTCTTTTTTTTTATGTATATGTATATAATTTCTTTTGGGTTTGTTTTTCCTTTCAGGTCATCTGCAATAGTGTTCTACATCAAATGTTGTATCATGATTTTTATACTTAGTGTTCTACGATAAACCATTTTAATATTATTATATAGGTCTTTATAAAGCTCACATTTGTCAAGATACTATAGTTGCAAGAAAACATGAATCCAACTAATACTGGTTTTTACAAAAATGAGAATGTATTTGTTAATATGATATACTAAGGAAAGAACACAGCAGAGCTGGTTCCATAGACAAAACAGCTCTTTCCATTTCTGTCTCTGTCTTGGTGTTGCTGTCCCATCACTGTTCTGTCCTTTTTATTCTTTTCTTTCTTTTTTTTTTTTCCTGCTTCTGGCTCTCTTTTGGATTTAGCCTCTCAGGCAGTCAGTTCTCATGATTCCCACATGGCTATAACCATAGGTTCCCATCTAAAGAACAAGGCAGAAATTGCACAGAACAGAAATAAACTTACTGTGCTTATTTCAGAATGAAAAACCCTTTGGATCTTTGTCACGGATTGTGTGGTCATCCCTTGGTCCAACTGGCGTAGTCAACAAAGGTGAAATTTCATGACTGATATAACAGGGGCCCACTCTTGAAGCCAGGAGATTACTACAGTTGTCACCTCCCATAACCACAGGACTTGAGGAGAACCTACTGTTTAATTTTTTTTTCAAATGAACAAAAAATACAACTATATGTATTTTTTCAGAAGTAAAAATCACTAAGCCAAAGTGTTGACAAGGTTTAAAAATCTCATGTGTCTTTCCTAATTGTTTGTAAAAAATATTTTGCCCAGGCACACTGCTATAAACACTGAAGGCACCGTTTTTCCCATACAACTGTCATCACTGACTTCTTTTATGACAGCTTAAAATAAAACATCTGGGTATATATATTGTAAAAGTAAATCTTAGTAATTACAGCAGAGACAACTTCTAGAAGACTACATGGTTTAGTTATTAGGTCACTCCCATGGGTATTCTACCTGAGGATGTTTACATACATGATTTTTTTCCTGAAATGGCATACTAGTTATTTATTAGTTACACTGTGACATCTGGCTTAAGCAAAATTCAACTGCATTATAGAAAATTACTGTTTCAAAATTTAAAGTAAAACTGCAGCATGTCTCCTAGTGTGTATCCTGGTACACTATGCTTTTACGTGGAATAATGTTAAGTGACAGTGTAGAGCATAGGTGAATAGATTAATACATAGCACAAACAAGAAAGTGTGATTGCTCAGAAAAAGAGAAGAAAAAGATAAAAGGACAATATATTCAGATTAATTAAAAATATCAGCAGGCACTCATGCTGTAAAAAGCAAATGAGAAAATATAATTTTCCTACTGTGATACTGAATTTGTTAGAAGCTGGTGTGTTACCTAGCTCTAAACTAGTGGTTATAGGAAATGATACAATGGAGATAACTAATACTTAAATCAAAATCTGTGTTCTAATAAGCAATAAAATGAATTAGGGCTGTCAGAAATCTTGAGAATGCAGGAAACTCATGGTGGACCCCATAAAATTTGTGGTCATCAAATAAGTGACTTCAGAAATATAGGGAAATAGCAGTATTGAGACAAAAGTGTCAATTTCAAAAAGGTTTCAATCTCCAAATATTAGCAATGCCAAAAATAAATAAATAACAAATATAGTAAACTGAAATAAATCAAAGCTATAAAAATTGTCCATATTACACAAAAGGGGGAAGCAGTATTAATTGGAACTCATACATAAATTTTTAATAATATTCACACACACACACACACACACACACACACACAAATTGCAATCAAATTAAATGAGTTTTACATCCAGGATTTTTTGCCAAAATTTAAATTGGCGAATCATAGATGGCAAAAAGAAATTATAAGTTATATAATACCTGTAAAGGTGTTATTAAATTATAACCTTTTATATTTTAAAACAAAATGTATTTTTGTTTGAAATACATTCACAAATGGAGCCATCTTAAAATAAAGAAAGGAAACATGGATAACTATCAACTAGTAGGAAATGAAATGTCAAAATTAGTAGGGACAGTGTGAGCACGTACTATATCACTTATTCAGAGGAGCTTTAAACTTCTATGCGTGCTGTCTTTTTAAACTATTAAAAGCCAAAATAAAACCATTAATTGAATGTTGTTATATTTAAACATACAATGAAGATACAATTATCCCAGGTATATGAATAAAGAATTTAATGTTCAGCAATGTGTCCTTAGCTGCATAGCTAATAAAAATTACGTGAATTTAATTCTGAGACTTATTCTAGGTATCACAATACATGATCTTTGTGCGTTAGGTCTATTATTAAAAGAAACAATTTGATACTGCTGGAAAAATCAAATCGATAAATGGATTTCAAAATCTAAAAATATTTAATAGGGAAATAAGCTTTCAATATGAATACACACACAAACACGCACTTCAGTGCTGCTAATTTCTAAAACATTTGGAATAGAGAGTTATATAAAATTCGGATAAAGGTCATATTAGACCACATTACTCAGTAAAAACAGTTAACTTGAGTAATGACTGCAGGAGTCCCATATAATGCTCTGGCTACAGCCTCTGTACTCAAGCTGCAAAGGTTAGCTGATGTTCTGAGCCTGGCTACCTCCAGTAACAAAAGGAGGAGGATAAGGGTGAGAAAAAGAAGAGGAGAATGAGGAGAAAGAAGAAAAGGAAGAAAGAAAAAGAAAAAAACAAAGCTCATACTAAACACTTAAAGTAGTAAATTATATATTAATGCTCAATAAAATATTAAAATTATATCCACAAAATTTAGGAGAAAGTAAAAAGGTTAAAACAATACTAACTTTAAAACAGTATATGCAAACATTTCTTGATCAAAGAAATATTTCTCACCTTGTAGCATCTCTTATTCTGTATAAAATTAAAACATCTTATTTGCAATAAATTCTATAAAATGGAATATTACTATAATTTAAAATTGAACACTTCCGAAATTTAAAAGTAAATTATTAGAAATCTCTGACTATAAATTGTCAATGTGATAGGACATTTTACATTCTGGTAATCTTTACTTTGTAAACTATGGTCCTCTTTGAATTGTTACCACCAAACTCAAGGTATCAAACAAGTGAGCACTAGCTACTCATTTTTGTCTTTATTAGGTCAAATATAACATAAATTTTAAAATATCTTGACTCTCTAGTCCCAGTAATGGAAAAAAAAACAGAAGAGGATTGTTCTAGTAGACCTTTGGACAAACTGCTCTTTAAGACTAAAGTATTCCCATCATGCTTTTTTCTATTATTCTTAAACATTGATTCTCCAACCATGTCAAAGTGGTTTCAGTAGAGTGGGGAAGGCCAAAATTGTCTGGAGGGGATTAAGAAGCAAAGGAGGGGTGATGTGAGGACATAGAGAAAGCAGGTACAGACATTTTCAAAAACTTTATCGTAAACCAAAGAATGAAATAAGGTATTAGTTGAAAGGGGTTGTGGGGCCTAGCATGGAATTTAATTTTAAATATGCAAACGATTTTTCATGTTGATTAGATTAAAAGGTATAATTGGTTGTACTAGAATGAGATACCAGGAAAGTCCATGAATAAGTAAAATCGAACAGTACTGTTTTTAATGTTGCCATTATCTAGATGCAAGAAGAAATCCATTATCATTACAGCACAGTAGGCAGGTGCCCTTGGGACATCTGGCAAAGGGACAATGAGGCAGAAGTGGAGGAAGTGACACAGAAGACGGAGTAAGGTAAGATGTCTATTTCTTTATTTCAGTGATGGAAGGACAAGACAGAAGATATAAATCTGTCATCTCTGAAATCAGGAAACCATCAGAAAAATGTAAGAAGACAGCTAAAAATCCAGTTGAGGTGTGAGGGTATAAATTTAAGTGGCATCAGCCAACATTGGCTCCTCACCTGTAGATACAGAATAGGTAGATATGTAGATGCAGCGAGGGTTGGTATCTTGCTGGCCAAACTCAACAGAGCCAGGGGCAAAAGAATGGCAGGCACATGCAAACAAATGCTTATTCTGATGGGCCTTGAAGTCTGTGCTGGATCAGGAGGGAAGAACGTGTGAGGGCTGACTGTGGAAGCCTCTGATAACATGCTATGTAGGGTAGATTTCTGTCACCAGGAGTGGGAGCAAGTGTGGAATTACACTCCCTTAACCAAAAAAAGAGGGAAGAACTGGGGAAATGTAGTTTTGCTGCAGTGAGAAGGAAGAAGAAAACCCATCTACTTCTAGCTTTCATGCTGTGAAAGAAGAAGGAAAAATAGCCACAAGTGAAAAGGGCTGCAGAGAAGGTGGCTGGGCCCAGTGGATGGCAGGCTTCAGGTAGAGCAAGAGAGGCTAACAGAACAGGAGACTTTGCCAGTGATGGACACCGCGCCTCCAGTGCAGGTACAGTAGAGCCACTGGAGGGTCCCCAGAGGGGTGGGAGATTGCATCTAAAAACTAATATTAACAGTTTACAACATACAACATTGCTGAGGGAAGCTGCATCAACAATTGTGCATACTTTTCTTCATGTCAATTTCACTTGATAGGACACATAAAATTAAGAATAATCCTTTCAAGATTTATCTGAAAGCTCCAGGTTCACAGATGATGCCACTTTACAATTTAAGTAACGTGGCCAAGGTACAAAGAAACTGCCGGTGGCAGGTGCCTTAAATGGACTAAGAATTTCATGGTGCTACTACCCATCTGCAGCCTATACAATGACTATTTAAAAGTCCCAGATTCCTCTCCTCTCTGACACAGATAATTGGTCAACGCAACATGATTCTCTATAGGGAAAGGGAAGTTCAGATCTGATTGGATGTGTGAGAAAAAATAAAATAAACCCAGAGATCTCACAGGGAAGTGAAACCAATATTATTTTTAACAGAAAGCAAATGTACAACACAACGCGTCTTTGGTGCTCACAACTTTTTGTTTTCTGCCTTTTATCTTTGTTGTTGACCAAGAATTAACTTTATTCCAGTGAAAAGAGTCACCCTTAATTTTGGCAATATGTCTTCTCATTAAAAAAAGAAAATATTATGTTAACCAAAATTGCATAAAAGGTAAATAAAATTTCCCCCTAATTCCATCAACTGTTGTACACTCCTACTATCATTATGGGGTAAATTTTTTCTCTTTTTTCTCTGCATAAAGATATATGAAACACCTTTGCAAAATTTATACAAGTACAAACATTATGGCAGTTGGAGAGATCTGATCTAGCCAACCCCCTCCTTGCCTTTAGCTTTCAAACTACCTTAATTATTCCTGGACTTAGGCCAAGCTAACTTTGGAAGACATTTAGGTTACAGGCTAAATGATAATAGCTCTTTCTCCCAAATTAACCATCTTTGCCTTTATAAAACTAGTGAGAGATCACCAGGGGAGGAGGAGGAAAGGAGCCTGAATTTTGCCAAGATGTGTAGACTGGTCACAAGATAAGCAACTTCCTCAATTACTCCAGCAGATAACATCGCTATAGTGGATTGGCCTTTTGAGATATCTTTTCAGGGTTTTTGCATGTCTGAGACCCGTAAATCCACTTAGAGCCACCAACTGATGGCTTCACTGCTCCTCTAACTTCACCCAGAAGCAACTCAGCACAAAAGAAGAGCTTAGATCCCGTTTTATTTCCATTTCAACCAGTCAGTAGCAAGCACCCATTTCATAGCCACCCCACCCCTACCCCCAAACTGCCTTTGAATAACCTCTACCCCACAAGCCTTCAATGAGATTGATTTGAGTAATAACTTACCGAGAACCAGCTCTGTCGGGAGACCCCCTCCCAGGGGGTGCTGAAGATATTTGAAAGGCAGGCACCCAGGTACCACAACAGAGTGGCTCTATCCTAGGGACCTGAGAGCCTGCGGGCCTGCGGGGCTGACAGCTCTCCAGACCGAAGGCCTCCAGCAGGCTTTCATCCACCTATTTATTTGCTGTTAGACAGGTGAGTCTCATTAATACACACGTGTTCTATATTTACTTATAACTTAAAAATACATCAAGTAGGAAGCTAATCACAATCACTAATCACAAACTAAAAGTATCCTTCATAAGGGAGCCATGGGGACAGGGTAAACTTAATGCTCCTCAGCAATAACTGTCTCCCACATGGGATGGCTGGCCTCATGTCAATGAAACTCTTTCTTTACTGTAATACCATGGTCTTGATTTGTGCAGTGGGCAGAAATAATCTGTTGGGAAGTTACATGTATATACATATATAAAGAGAGAGAGAGAGAGAGTGTTTGAGGTCAAAAAGGAAAAGGCCTGCTGTGAATATGATGTTTTTTCCTCAAATATATCTCCTTTTAAAGTTTGCCATGGTTTTAAAGCAGGTGACTCTTATGTCTCCTTATGTTAGTTAGAAACACCCTTCACTGGCAACTATTTCCACAAGGACCTTAAAAACATACCTACAAATATATCTATTAAATCTATAAATAATCTCATTTTAGCAGTTCCCACACTTCAGGCGAACCACTCTTTTGACCCAGAGGAATTTGGAGACCAATATGGAAGCTAGTCCTATAAAAAACTGGACAGAATTAATTAAAACAAAAGTTGAGTTTCTATTGTGTTTGAGGAATAAGACCCCAGTTGACATCAAAGCATTATTTCCTTTGGCATCTGAGATTTATTTTTCCTTTTGACAATAAAGATTCTGCTTTTAGGACACAAATAAGATATTCCAATTTTCTGTTCAAATAACCGTTTACTTTGTATCAGATAAGCTGGGCCCAGTTTCAAAAGCAAATTAATGACAAACCTCAATTTAAGGCAAGTCAAAGCTACAAATACATTATGGAGTTCATTTCAAAAAATGACACAAAATTTAAAATGAAATAGGCTCTAAACTTTGAGAACCCTTAGGCATAGTAAATCTTAGTTATGGGGAAAATGAAACATTCTATGACAAGACTGGGTCTGATAAGATGTAATAAAAACATGAAGCATGATATGTAAGGGCAGGAGGATTGATGTAAAATGTGAAATGATAAAAAAAAATGGCATAGTGCTAGTCCCCCAAAATATTTGGTAGTGACAGGGAAATTAAACAGCAAGTAAAGCTGAATATTAAATGAGGGTGAATGTGCAATACATCATCCCTAAATCTATCTAGGTATTCCTAAAATCCATGCCACATTTTTCCTGGAAATAACTAATGTCAGAACCAAGGTTAAATTTTTCAAAAATGAGAGCATGAACATCATGGGATTTCAACAATGGTATTATGTACATATGATGAGAAGGAGATGAGGAGCGGTATGGCTATTTGGCAGCAGTAAAATACACTTAAGAAAACAGCAGAAATGTATTCTCGTACAACACTGTGTGACTTACTTTTATGCCTAACCTTGAAATTCTAATGGCAAATTCCACTGGTGCTGAAATTGCCAAAAGCTTACCGACATCGCACCATGGCGCAGCATGATATCTATTCCATAGGCACCTCTGACTAATTCACATAACGCTTTAATAAGGAAAGAGCCACCTTTTAAAATGTTTTGAAACACGTTGCTTTCATAGTACAAAGTTCCTTAAAATGAGGAATAATAGCTTTGCACTTCCTCACAGTGGGGTTTCAACTTTGTCTTTGCTACTTACTAGTGTATGATCTGGAACAATTTCCAAACTCTTCTGAGCCTCAGTTTCTTCATCTGGGAAACAGAGATGAATCTTATGAATGTGAACCAAGCTAAAATATGGAAAGTTATAAGCGCAATGTCTGTTAATTCAGTAACTGTCAAGGAACTTCACTTCCTTTTCTGCCACTCCTTAATCTCTCCTGGCTGCAGAAATATGAATTGATCTTAATTAATCAGATACTGTCTTTATTTATGGTTAGCATCAGTTGCTACAAGACAGTATGAATAAAAGAGGAGAAGGTGGCTAAAGATAAAAGGATAAGACATAAAAATAGTTTAATGTTTCCTCTTAGACATTTTACAGCATCTGGCTTTCATCTTATTCCTCATCTTTTCTCTCTCTCCTTTTTTTTTTTTTTTTTTTTTTTTGCCAGAAGGAAGATACTACGATACTGACATTCAGAATTCAGTAAGGCAATCATCTTGAAAAACAGGCTATTGTCCTTCTAAGACATTAGCTAAATTATTCTTTCTCTTATTTTAACTGATGCAGTGGGACTCACTGTTAAATCTCCTCATTGTATCGGAGGGATCAAGGCTTCCACGTTGCACAGATACAGAAGGCATCATCTACATAACATGTAGTGGTTTTACAATCTAAATAATATTCAGGGAGACATTTCTGTTCCCCATTAAATATGGGTGAAATCAAGTAGAGGAAGCATATCCTGTTCATATCCTTCGCCCACTTTTGAATGGGCTTGTTTTTTTCTTGTAAATCTGTTTTAGTTCTTTGTAGATTCTGGATATCAGCCCTTTGTCAGATGGGTAGACTGCAAAATTTTTTTCCCTTTCTGTTGACTACTGATTCAATCTAATGAATGTTTCTGTTGCTGTGCAGAAGCTGTGGGGTTTGATTAGGTCCCACTTGTCTATTTTGGCTTTTGTTGCCAATGCTTTTTGTGTTTTGGTCATGAAGTCCTTGCCTATGCCTATGCCCTGAATGGTTTTGCCTAGATTTTCTTCTAGGGTTTTTAGGTGTTAGGTCTTATGTATAAGTCTTTAATCCATCAGGAGTTAATTTTAGTGTAAGGTGTCAGGAAGGGGTCCAGTGTCTGCTTTCTACACATGGCTAGCCAGTTTTCCCAACACCATTTATTAAACAAGGAATCCTTTCCCCGTTGCCTGTTTTTGTCAGGTTTGTCAAAGATAGGATGGTTGTAGATTTGTTGTGTTGCCTCTGAGGCCTCTGTTCTGTTCTGTTGGTCTATATCTCTGTTTTGGTACCAGTACCATGCTGTTTTGATTACTGTAGCCTCATAGTATAGTTTGAAGTCCAGTAGGGTGATGCCTCCCACTTTGTTCTTTTTGCTCAGAATTGACTTGGCTATGCAGGCTCTCTTTTGGTTCCATATGAAGTTTAATGTGGTTTTTTCCAGTTCTGTGAAGAAGGTCATTGGTAGCTTGATGGGGATAGCATTGAATCTGTAAATTACTTTGGGCAGTATGGCCATTTTCACTACATTGTTTCTTCCTAACCATGAACATGGAATGTTTCTCAATCTGTTTGTGTACTCTCTTATTTCATTAAGCAGTGGTTTGTAGTTCTCCTTGAAGAGAAACAGGAAGGTTTTTCTTGCATGAGTTTAGTTTAACCTTCTTGAAATATCAGAATAAGGACTGAGATCTTGCTCAACTGTATGTAGAAATATGCAATGCAGCTACATCAATTATATCAGTACAGTTCTGAAGTGAAAATGATGGATCAGTGAAACAGCAGAGCCCCAAAATGCACACACATAAATAGGTGGATAGACAGATATAAATAGCTAGATATCCAAAGAGTCATCACATCTATCTATCTATCTATCTCTATCCATCTATTTATATCCATGTATGAATATCCTTATGTGAAAAAGTTACAGTTCAAAGTCAACAGGTAGTGGATGGACCATTCAGTAGAGTGGATAGCTACAATAGGTTCCCAATTTGTGGTGAAAAATAATGTTTGATTCCTACCTAACATACCTTCCCTAACGTATATGTATTTATTTGACACACATTTATTCCAAATAAATACAGGACCAGAAGGTAGAAAATATATCTTAAAATATTAGATGAAAATATATATTAATTTGGAGATTGTGTACGTCTGAAAAAATAAAATGAAAATCAGAAGTGATAAAGAAATTAAATACTGGAATTGTTTAATGAAAAAAGTTAAAGTCTTCTATGGCAAGTAACACAATAAACAACTTAAAAAAGACAGACTACAGAATTATTTATAAATATAAAGTCTCATATACCTGGTCATATAGAATATTGGCAGGACTATATATTAGTACAACTTGTACTAATATGGTGCAATTTGGTAGTAACTACTAACATTTGATAGAGGATGTATAAGCTGCATACACCCATTTATACCAAGACATTTTGAGAGAAGCAGGGATATTGGGGAGGAGGTATTTGTGAGAAACTAAGGATTTAAATTCAGGAGAGGCTAATATTTTCTAAATGTGTTTGGTTATGTATTGATTTAAACATCTCTTACTAATTGTTAGGTGCCGTTCTAGGATTTTAGCACATGGAAGAAATGTCCCTACCTGTGCATACAGAAATGCTTAAGAACAGGAAGTGAAGTATTGTTTATCAGGAAATACAGCATTCACACATTATTTATAAAAATTGAGCCCAACCTCCAGACTTTACTGTGGAAAGAGTTCATCAGGTTCCTAGATTGAAGAAAGCTAATTGTAAGAAAGACATATGTAGTATAAACAAGTTTCATTATAAATAAGAGTATATACATGAATTGCATATGTACATCTTTATGAGTGTCTGTGTGTATGTGTATGTAAATGTCTTTTTTTGTGTATATAAATCCAGAACAATCTGCACCAATCTTATAAAGTGGTTATGTTTGAGAAATGAAAATGGAAAGGAGAAATTTCTGCTTTAATCCTGACTTCATTTCCTTCATTGTTTTTATTCTATTAAAAATAATTTACAACATGAAAGGCCTTGATAATAGTAAATAACTAAACTACCTGTGTAAAACAAAGCGGAATGTAATTCTGTATGTTAATTAGAATCACAATTTTAATTAGAAACAATAGTGTATATACTCAAAGATGTAGTCTTGATTGGAGGCGGGGTAGGGGTAGTTTTTGGAAAAATATGCCAAGATATAAATAGAAACTATAGATAATGTAGTTTACTTCATTTTTGTGCATTTTCTAAACTCGACAGTTAATATAAGCTACTTTTATTATCCAGAAAACCTTAGTAAAATCACAAAAATCTAGGATACCTGTGCATTTTGAAATATCCCATTTTGTATCAAAGACTCTGGAAGTTCTGGATTGATAACCAAGTTTATATTTCAGCATGCAGGTAAGAAGGTGTTCATCTTAGGTTGATTCGCTAGAAGCAGGCTGAAACTGGGATTTATTGTAGAAACTATTCCAGAAGTGCCCCCAGAGGGAACCAGTAAGACAAAGGGAAGCAGAAAAGAGAAAAGTGAAAGGAACACAACAAGGGTGTGGTTTCAGGTGATGTCTCCCCGGAGTTTTCCTGTCTATTCCTCCAGGGGATCTTGAGAACATAAATCAATCTCAGAGTTGTTCACCTCCATGCAAGGAAGTTGGGCTTTCAAGTACTCTTTGACTAAGAGCCTCTGCTGGAGAAAGGGGCCAAGCTGGGCAGGAAGGAAACCCCTAAGAACTCTTCATCAGGTGGTAAAGTGAGCTGTCATGCTGTGAGGTGGGCTACAAAGGGGCCACATGATAGGGGACTGCGGGAACCTGCAGGAGCTGAGAGTGGCTCCCAGCTAACAGCAAGCAGGAAAGCAGAACCTCAGCTCTGCAGCTGCAATAACTGAATTCTGCCAACCATCATGTAAGCTTAGAATAGGACCCTGAGCTCCTCTAAGGCTGAGGTAGGCAAATCACTTGAGGTCAGGAGCTCAAGACTAGCCTGGCAAAATCCTGCCTCTACCAAAATACAAAAATGGTGATGCCTGTAATCACAGTTACTTGGGAGGCTGAGGCAGGAGAATGGCTTGAACCCGGAAGGCAGAGGTTGCAGTGAACCAAAATTGCACCACTGCACTCCGGTTTGGGTGACAGCAGCCCAGGCAGCCTTCCTAAGTGAAATGCAGGTGCAACATAGAAACAAAAGCAAACACAAGCCAGGAGAAGGATGCAGCCAAGGAAAAAAGGGGACTGGAGGATATTTAGGCAGAGCATCAGCAGGATCCACTCCAGAAGAGGTTTTATTTCCAAATACATCTTCATTTGTTTAAACTATTGAATTGAACAAATGTCTTTTCCAGTTCTAACATTGCAGAAAAAAAAAATCAAAAATTACAAGTGAACAAAATATCAGAGGCAACTGTTGTAATACAGGGAAGTTTTTAGGAATTCCCAGAAGAGCATAACAATTTAATAGCCTAAATTTAGTCAGATCAAAGTTCAAAGTTCTTAAAATTTTGCAGGCCTAAATGTTCCTGATCTAAAATCAAAACAGTGATTCAGCTCCTGTGTCTATTTTTCTTCAGAATTTATTTCCTTTTTCAATGTTCAGTGTTCTTTTGTACACTCTGGGAAATTCAGTAGAGAAAAGGTATACTTTTGTTTTAGAAAGATAATTTCAGTTATTTACTCCTAAATTATTCTAAAGCATCTCTGGACACAAGGAAAATAAGTGCTTTCAGGATAATCTAACCCACAATTTAAACTATAGTGCAAAGGAAACAAGAAAAACAAGATGTATTCAAAGACACAGCTAAAGTACTCAAGAGACCCTACTGGCTGGGGTGTCACACAAACATGACTCCATTTTCCCCTATAGCATTCTTGTATTCTTACATAATTATATTTTGTAATCTTGTACATGTTACTTAAGTTCTTCAGTTCCCCCGTTGGTTTCCTGGTCAAGTTTTAGCACTCGGGTAATACTTGTTCAAAGGCCAGACATGGTGGCTCATGCTTGTAATCCCAGCACTTTGGGAGGCTGAAGTAGGCAAATCACTTGAGGTCAGGAGCTCGAGACTAGCCTGGCAAAATCCTGCCTCTACCAAAATACAAAAATGGTGATGCCTGTAATCACAGTTGCTTGGGAGGCTGAGGCAGGAGAATGGCTTGAACCCGGAAGGCAGAGGTTGCAGTGAACCAAAATTGCACCACTGCACGCCGGTTTGGGTGACAGAGCAAGACTCCATCTTAAAAAACAAACAAAAAATAAATTAAAAACCAAGAAATACTTGTTCAATATACGGATCCATGGAGAATGTCAGTCTCATTTGGACCTCTACACTTCAGTTATTTGGTTCCATACATCTAGAGTACCTAGAATATACTCATCATTTTCTCTAGCCATCTATATTATTTTTCTATTGCTGTGTAACAAATTATGACACACGTAGTGGCTTACAACAACAATCATTTATCATCTCACAGTTTTCGTGGGTCAGAAGTCCAGGCATGGTTTAGCTGAGTCCTTTGATCAAGGTCTCACAAGGCTACAATCAAGGTGTCCGCTGGGTGGTGTTTCTTTTTGGTGCCCAGGGTCCTATTCTAAGCTTACATGATGGTTGGCAGAATTCAGTTACTTGCAGCTGCAGAGCTGAGGTTCTGCTTTCCTGCTTGCTGTTAGCTGGGAGCCACTCTCAGCTCCTGCAGGTTCCCGCAGTCCCCTATCATGTGGCCCCTTTGTAGCCCACCTCACAGCATGACAGCTCACTTTTTCAGAGCCAGCAACGCAGGGCCTCTCATCTCAGCCTAGTCTGCCCACAGTCATATATCTATATGTATGTCTATATTTATATCTGTATCAAAATGTACATCATATCATCTCCCTATCATTATCTACTATATCTACATATAACGTGTACCTCAACGGAGTGACATTCCATTTTTTCCATATTCCGTGAGTTAGAAGCAAGCCTCAGGTTCTGTTCACACTCAAAGAATAGGAATCATCAACAAGTATGACTCAACTGGGACACCCCTTATGGTATATTTGCCACACTGTACAAGTCCTATTGACTTCAAAGTCAAGCTGAAGTCACAACCTTCTCCTTTGATCTCCTAGCAGCAGATACTAGACAGGACAGAACTAAGAATTTATCTAGGGTGGTATTTTTTTTTTAAATCATTTGTCATGTCCTGTAACACACACACATAGGTTCAGGACTAAATGCTTAATGCTTGTGGCTTGAGATCCCCTGAAGCTGGGATCTTGCAGCTATCTGCAGTCTTTATCTGTCTTTTGGCACACCATCCAAATCCTCAACAAATTATGCTACATTTTCTGCACAGACACTTAGAATCCTCACTTATTCCTCATTTATGGGTCTTCACTCTATTTCAAACTTCAAATATATCTCATGTCTGAAAAAAAATCTTTTGGCTGTGCTTCCTGCTTCTCGTCTTTGCTAACTCCAGGAACCCCTGCACATGTTACTCTCTGAAACTGTCACCACAGTGATTATGTGATCCCCACGACACAGGCCAGATGTCTACCTCACCTGAAGCACTTAACAGCATTTACATATCTCATCTTTCAACCAGCACACATACAAAGACTAAGAATAATATGTATATTATTTTTTGTTTAGGTAACGAATTAAAAAATTAAAATAACATATCCAAAAATGGAAATAAAACAGATAAAATGCCAAGTACAAATTAAAGAAGGCAAGCTATTTATGATGAGGTAAGGAGAGTACATAAAACTTTATGTTTAAGATGTAAAAACAACACTAGTTTGAAACTACTTTGTTTTATTTTTAGTTTTTCTCAAAGTTAATATATGTAAGAAAGTTCATAATTTTGTAGGTAAGAGTATGGAGCACAAAACTATGCACAAATGGGTGTTACCTATCCTCAGCTGTGATGGCTTTCAAGGCTGCCTGTGGAGTCTGATACAACTGTGAAAGAAAAATAAATCTTGGGGCCCCCAAATCACTCAGCTAAAGGGAAAAGTCAAGCTGGGAACAGCTTAGAGCAAACCAGCCTTCTATTTTGTTCAGAGTCACCCAACTCTGCTCACTCTGATTGCCCCCTTTGGAGAGGTTAATCAGAAACTCAAAAGAATGCAGCAATTTGTCTCTTACACATCTGTAACCTGAAGACCCCTCCTCACTTAAAGTCATCCCACTTTTTCAGATGGAACCAATGTTCATCTTACATATGTTGGTTGATGTCTCATGTCTCCTAAAATGTATAATGCCCAGCTGTGCCCTGTTCACCTTCAGCACATGTCCTTAGGACCTCCTGAGGCTATGTCACAGGCACACATCCTCAACCTTGGCAAAATAAACTTTCTAAAATAATTGAGACCTGTCTCAGATATTTAGTATTCACACAACTATAATAAGTCCTTGACACTAGCAGCTCATCTTAAATATTGATGTTGTGAAGTACCATAATTAGAATAACTGAAAATTAAATTATGTACAAGGGCAAAAAAATTCATCACAACAGAACCAGTGATGGCCAAGACCTATACAATTTGCCACAGTTAATGGGAGCCTATTATTTTCTTCCCTCTGCTTCAGGGGCATTAAGCTTTAGTTATGGTTTTTTATATATATGCAAAAAATCTACATGTTGTTAACGTCACAGATTTGAAAACTATGGATTTATTTATTCATTTCTTAACCTCACAGCCAGAGACTATCTTGGTGCATTGATGAATGCTGGGAAGTCAAACAGTGAAGTTTAGTATTCTTGTGATTCTCATTCTCTCTTGGGGACTGAAGTTTACCTCTTCATCTTTCTTAGCTTTGAATAAAGTGTTAATAAATTAGTATGCCTTGCCCAAATAACTAAACAGGAATAAAATAATTGATTCTCAGCCCTTCCATGATTTAAGTAATATTTCGTTGTTAGCATCCATTGTTGAGTATTAAAAACTACTAATTTTTTCATAGCAGGTGACTACAGCAGCGTTTTTCTTTCATTCTTTCTTTTTTTAAAAAATTGAGACAGAGTCTTGCTCTGTCACCCAGCCTGGAGTGCAGTGGCACAATTTCAACTCACCTCAACCTCTGCCTCCTGGTTCAAGCAATTCTCATGCCTCAGCCTCCCTAGTAGCTGGGACCATAGGCATGTGCCACTACACCCACCTAATTTTTATGTTTTTAGTAGAGACAAGGCTTCATCATGTTGGCCAGGCTGGTCTTGAACTCCTGACTTCAGGTGATCCACCTGGCCTATAGCAGGTTTTCTTTTCAATGGTCAAAGAAAAATCATTTTGTAAACATGCTACAAAACTGCAGACTACTCTTTCTGAACAGTTGAGAACATTCTTTGATCAGGAAATATATATATGCACTTCAAAACTGTGGGAACTAATTGTATATTCTAATATTTGTTTGTGCATTTAATCCATTTTGTTTTGTTCAACACACCATGAACAGAATTGATACTATACTACTGTGTCTTTAAAAGTACATTCTTGGACAAATGTTCTTTAAATTTTAACAGTGTTTTAAATAAAGTGGCCAAAATATACCTTTCCTTCGACTAGACCATTTACATAGTACCCAGTTCAATTTCTCTAAGTTCCAATATCCAAGCCTGAAAAATAATGAGCAATAATTCTCTCCAACTGAACTTACTACATAAATCAACTAGTGAAACATCAAACAAACGAGAATCATGGCATCCTTGCACATTAGCTTTTACCTACAGATATCATCATGCTTGCCCAGCCAAGCAGATTTTAGATAAAACAACTCTGTTCATCTTCCTCGTGTCTAGGGGAGCATGTTTTGTACCTTGTGACGCAGCCATTTCCTGGTCTCGGATACAGAGCTGTGGTGAACATATAATAAAAGATGAGCTATCTACAGAGTAGCAGTGTCTAAAAATATGACGTTGGCTGATCTGATCTTCTTAAGTATTTGAACTCAGAAACACAAAGAAATCAGAACAATTAATAGTAAGAAAAGAGCACAAGGGAAAAAGAGGGAACAGAAAATAGCCTTGGCCAAAAAAGGAAATTATAAAGAATGAAAAGGTATGGGGCAGCCTGATAAGAAGGTAGTGTCAAGGAGATATGGGTAATCCCTTGACAGAATCCATGTGTGTCTTGAGGGATAAAAGCTGGTTCTTACAATTGTTGCAGCTTCCGAAGTTTCCCATAAATGAGAATAATGTTTTTCTTTCTTCAAAATTTCTTGAATATCTCTGTTTCTAACTATATGACAACAAAGGCAACAAAAGTGTATTTTGATAGTAATACCCTGGTGTGATAATCCAATTATGAAATAATCAGTACAACATAAGCAGTGATCAACCTGAATAGATTCTGAATATAAATATCCACTACTTGCACACCCAGTAGCCTAGCTAAACTATTCCCTACACTAACACCATGCAAAGTATGCAACACTAATTCAGAGGTGGTAACATTACACAAATCAATCTACACTGACCTTTGCCTTTGCTTCTCAGGACAAAAATAGATGCTCATAAAGTTTGAAGGTAGCAACAGGATTCTAACCTGGATCTCTCTGACTTTATTATTAATTAATTTATTAATTAATTAATTTATTTATTTTTAGAGACAGGGTCTTGCTTCATCACCCAGGTTAGAGTGCAGTGGTGCCATCATAACTCATTGCAGCCTTCACCTTCTTGGCTCAAGCAACCATCCCACCCCAGCCTCGTGAGTAGCTGGGACTACAGGTATATGCTGCTGTGCTCAGCTACTTTAAAAAAATTTTTTTGTAGAGATGAGGTCTCACTTTGTTGACTAGGCTGGTCTTGAACTCCTTGTCTCAAGCGATCCTCCTGTTTTGGCCTCCTAAAGTACTGGGATTGCAGGTGTGAGCCACCACACCTGGCTCCCTTTGACTTTAAAGCCATATTAATTCTAATGGAAGATTAGATTATACAAATAGAAGTGGCTGACATTTAGTTAATGCTTTCTATAGAAGACACTTAATGTAGTCTTCAACAGGACCCTGTTTGTTTGGTATTATTCTTATAGAGAAAAATAAAGGAAAATTTACACAATTTGCTCAAGATCACACAACCAGTATAATTTGGAGTCAAGTTATAACAACAGTCTAACTCTTGAGCCACTGTATTTACTATAATGTCCCCCCACTCTAAGATCATACTTGCCATGTGGCCTTCAAAAACTGACAGAAAGTAGACAGTGGTGATATTTCTCTAATCATGGCAGTAGACATGAAGTGCTTCCAGGAAAGGCTTTGTTTGTATTATTTGAAAGCTCTTCTCAGATCACATCAATATGAACAGCCAGGTGCACAGTGAACCCAGTGTGCCACTGTTACTTGTTGTAGGCTGGGGCCTCAGTTTTGTGGGACACAATGTTAAAACATAATGTGACACAATGGCTCAGCTAGCTGCCCCAAGCAGTCTCAGAGACTGAGAGTCACTAGTGACTTTAAATCATCGTGAACATTTGAATCATTATTCTAGAGAGAGCAATAAGCAGTGTAGAACCCAGAGTGAAGAGACTGTTAGAGGGGACAGCCAACAATAAACAAAATACTGGGCTTCTTTGGCTTTCCCATAATAAAAAACTGCATTTTTCAGGAAGTTGGTTCTATGCTTTTATGAATTAATGTAGAGAGTCTCTAAGAGTTAAGACAAAGATTGTTAGAAGATAAATATCTGTGATAAACCAGACAATGTCTTCAGTATTGATGTAATAATAGGAATTTACTCAGATCAATTAATGTGTAAAAATGCTCCTGTATTATTACTTTTGAAGCTTTTAATGAAAAGATCAGAATTGCATGTTCCTTTCATTTTAACATGCTATGATCACTGAGCATGTTTACCTGACAAGTATCAGATGAGCTCCTATCCTCTATCCAGGAATGTGCTGTGCTCCTGGGACAATATAGAAGTAGTAATCTATACCATGCCTGCATCAAGAAGCCTAAATTTGATCCACTGTTAATACTCAGAGCTGTTTTATTAAAGCTCTTGAACAGAATTCATTCATTCATGTATTCTTTCCACAGTTTGTGAGTCTCTCCTTTCTTCCATAGCCATGCTAGGTACTAAAATGTAAAGAAAAGAGAACTGATAAATTAGTCTAATATGTAGAAGTGCCAATGAAAGATTCAAAATGTCTACAATAAGATCTCCACTTTCCTAAGCTGACAAAGATGAGAATTTAGCCAAATTAAAGTTATTTTACTAGGGACCTTTTAGAAATAAGGATATTCTCCCTCTCATGGCAAGCATAATGGTCCACCCTGGGAAATGTAATGGCTAGGCTACAGGCACTGTATTCCCCTTACTTTTAGAGCCATGACTCTTCTATGGGGTTAGTATATGTAGTCTGATTAGGTTTGATGAGGGTAGTACAAACAATGCCACCATTTATTAGACTTAGTGGCTGAACTATCAGTGAAGCTTGGGGTGTATTAAAAGTGGTGAGAAAGGATTAGTCTGCCAATGACTGCATTAATTTGGTTTAGAGTATTCATTCGGTCAGGTTAAGTTTGTTTATTGAATACAGGTTAGGTTTGTTTATAGACTAATGTTCTAATCTTCATGCTGGCATAGAAATAATCTCATAATCTTGTTTGTTATTGCTAATTTGACTTCATTTCTTCTTATACTGTTTTAATCAAGCAGGTATCCCTACTGTCTCACTGAATATTCAGCAGGGACCCATAAAATTTTGCATGCACTTCCCTTCACCTGGAACGGCATTCTATTTCTCATTCCTTAATCATAATTCCTCTCTATTCTTGAAGCTTAATTCCTTTTTTTTTTTATAACAGGACTGTAGGTGTTATCAATCCCATATTGTTTGAAATTGTATTGCATTTGTTGTCTGTGGGCTGTCCATACATAAATATGCATGTTGTATTATTACTTTTTTCCATATACACATGCCATAATATAACCTTTTCCCTGTGTTTATGTCTTTATTTCATAAGCAACTGGCTTGCAAGTTACCAGAGAGCATAGAGTAAATCCTCTATTTCCCATGTCCCCATTGTGCCTAAGACTGTGTTTCTGTGCACATATAAAAAGTAGGAAATCAATAGTTCCCAGTGCTGATGTGTGAACCCTTCAAAATCTGGAGGAACACTATTGAATTGCTCCATTAGCTTTCTCTTCTTTAGGTTGAAAATAAAAATTGTGATGACATTTCTACCTAGTTTGTTCTTCCCAAGAATAAACTAAGTCATGGTTTTCTTACTAATTAGGCAATAATGAGGATCTTAAAAATACTGTAAGAGAAAAATTCCTTAGGAATCGAATATGCTATCAGAATAGCAATAATGATTGTGCCTGAGGAAGAAAGGGAAGAAATTTTAAGGTAGATAATTTTTACAAATCCATATCTGTTTTTACTTTGGCCTAGAGGCAAATATTCTCTACTAACTTAACTTTTGAAAAATCTCATTAAAGTATGTAGACAAAAAAACAGATGAGCAGAAATAAGTAAAGGTTAGAGCAAATTTTACCATCTAATATTCATGGGACTTCACTAGAACCATTTTTAACGTTTACAAAATGACAGAATTGTACTACATTGTCTTTATGATTACTTTCTCTTCTGAAATTTTATGGTGAAGTAGGTCCAACTTTTACCATTTTCTTTTTTTTGGCTTTATTTATTTATTTAATTTTTTATTTATTATTTTTTTATTGCATTTTAGGTTTTGGAATACATGTGAAAGACATGCAAGATTGTTGCATAGGTACACACATGGCAGTGTGATTTGCTGCCTTCCTCCCCATCACCTATATCTGGCATTTCTCCCTATGCTATCTCTCCCAAACCCCCCACCCCCTGCTGTCCCTCCCCTGTTTCCCCTCGACAGACCTGAGTGTATGATGCTCCTCTCCCTGTGTCCCTGTGTTCTCATTGTTCAACACCCACCTATGAATGAGAGCATGTGGTGTTTGATTTTCTGTTCTTGTGTCAGATTGCTGAGAATGATGGTTTCTGGGTTCATCCATGTCCCTACACAGGACACAAACTCATCATTTTTTATGCATAGTATTCCATGGTGTATATGTGCCACATTTTCCCTGTCCAGTCTATCATTGATGGGCATTTGGGTTGGTTCCAGGTCTTTGCTATTGTAAACAGTGCTGCAATGAACATTCGCGTGCACGTGCCCTTATGGTAGAACAATTTATAATCCTTTGGATATATACCCAGTAATGGGATTGCTGGGTCAAATGGAATTTCTATTTCTAGGCCAACTTTTAACTCTTATAGAGTTGTCCCTTTGTAACCATGGGGAACTGGTTGTAGGCCCTCCAAAGTTATCAAAATCCAAGGATGCTCAAGTCCCTTATATAAAATGGGTGTAAAACTATATCCAAAGATTATATGCAAATACTATGCAAACATTAAGTAACCTTTCCTATACACTTTAAATTATCTCTAGATTACTTTTAATACCTGATATGGTTTGGGTTTGTCTTCTCACTCAAATCTCATGTTGAAATTTAATACCCAATGCTGGAGCTGGGACTTGGTGGGAGGTGATTAGATCATGAGGACAGATTATTTTCTGCATGCTATTCTTATGATAGTAAGTGAGTTTTCATGAGATCTGGTTGTTTGCTCTCTCTCCCCTCTCTCTTCCTCCTGTTCTGGCCATGTAAGGCATACTTGTTTCCCATTTACCTTCCACCATGATTTTAAGTTTCCTGAGACCTGCCCAGTCATGCTTCCTGTATAGCCTTCAAAATGGTGAGCCAATTAAACCTCTTTTCTTTATAAATTACCCAGTGTCAGGAATTTCTGTATAGCAGTGTGAGAACAAGCTAATACAATACCTAATACAATGTAAATGCTTATGTAAAGAGCTATACTGGGTCATGTGCGGTCCCTCACATCTGTAATCCCAGTACTTTGGGAGGCAAGGTGGGCGGATCACAAGGTCAGGAGATCAAGGCTATCCTGACTAACATGGTGAAACCCTATCTCTACTAAAAATACAAAAATTAGCTGGGTCTGGTGGCATATGCCTCTAATCCCAGCTACTCGGGAGGCTGAGACAGGAGAATCACTTGAACTAGGGAGTCAGAGTTTGCAGTGAGCTGAGATCATGCCATTGTACTCCAGCCTGGTGACAGAGTGAGACTCCATCTCAAAAAATATATATATAGTTATACTGTATTTTATTTGCATTATTGTTCATTGTTGTAATGTTATTTTTATTGGATTTTTTTTTCTAATATTTTTTTATCCTCAACTGACTGAATCCACAAAGTCAGAACCAATGGATGAAGAGGGATGGGTATAAATCTATGTCAATGTGGGAAACATCAGCTGAAAATCATATGAGTTTATATTGATCATCTTTTGCAATTTTTTTGTTTGCTTTTTGGTAAGCGCATTTAATAGGAAATTGATCCGCTTAACAAAGTCTTAAGTTCACAATACAGCATTGTCAACTATAGGCACAATGTTGTACAACAGATCCCTAGAATTTATTCATCCTGCATAACTGAAACTGCAAACCCATTGATCAGCAGCTTCCCACTTCCCCCATCCCCGGGCCCTGGTAATCATACTTTCTATAGTCTGTTTCTATGAGTTTGGCTATTTTAGATATTTCATGTAACTGAAATCATGCACTATTTATCTTTCTATGCCCGGCTTATTTCCTTAACAAAATGTCCTTCATGTTCATGCATATTGCTGCATATGACAGGATTTCCTTATTTCTAAGATTGAATCATATTCCATTGTATGTACATATAACATTCTCTTTATTCATTCATCTGTCAATGGTCATTTAGGTTGTTTTTACATTTTGCCTATTGTGAATAATGATTCAATAAATATGGGGATTGTAGATACTTCTTTGAGATCCTGATTTCACTCTCTTTAGTTACATATCCAAAAGTTGGATTGTTGGATCTTATGGTAATTCTCTACAGTTTTTTGAGGAACCTCCATAGTGTTTTCCATAGTGGCTATAACATTTTACATTCCTCATAACTGTTGCCAACACTTTTTATCTTTTGTTTTCTAACAATTTTTGATTAGCAAAATTCTTTTTGTTTTTGTTTTTTGAGACAGAATTTGGCTCTGTTGCCCAGGTTGGAGTGCAGTGGCACAATCTCGGCTCACCGCAACCTTCGCCTCCAGGGTTCAAGCGATTCTCTTGCTCAGCCTCCCGAGTAGCTGGGACTGCAGGTGTGTGCCACCATGTCCAGTTATTTTTTTGTATTTTTTTTTTTTTAGTAGAGATGGGGTTTCACAATGTTAGCCAGGATAGTCTTGATCTCCTGACCTCGTGATATGCCCGCCTCCACCTCCCAAAGTGCTGGGATTACAGGTGTCAACCACCGTGCCAGGCCTGATTAGCAAAAATTCTTACCTAGTATTTAAAATCTTGAAGAAAAGAACAATCCTTTGTCTTCTTTTGGGTCACCTTTCCTTACTTGTGCATAATGTTTAATAAGTAAAGATAATTTGACTTGGTTTTCTCAAAATGTTTCTTAAAGTAACAATCTCCATAATTTCTTCCACACTCTGGAGTCTAAACCTATGGCTATTAAGCCCATTCTAAATTCTTGCACTAGTCTGATACTCTGGAAAAAGAAATGGACTACTGAATTAAAATCTTATCATTCAGTATTAATTTGGTTTTATAGCTGATGTTGAATGGACTGTTCTTCCAGTGGTCAGGATCTAGCCTTCTATCTCAGAATCTAAATTCTGAACAACCTTTATTCCAGTAAATGGAGTTGTAGCTGTTGGCTATTGACACATAATAAACATTCTCCACATTTAGTGGCCCGAATCAGTATCGTTTATTAAGTATGCAATTCTACCAATTGGTAATTTGGAATAGGAAGCCCTGCTGGTCTTGGTTAGATTTAGTCATGCATATGTGATCAGCTAGGACGGACTGAACAGCTTCAGAAAGTATGACTATCCTTGTCCCCATAGAGTCCCTTGCTCTCCAGCAAAATTCCCTGAGCTTGTCCACCTGGCAGCAGGAAGGGCTTCAAGAGAGCAGAAAAAAGTAGGCAAACTCTTTTGATGTTTAGGCTTGGAACCAACTCAATATCACTTTGGTGATATTCTGTTGGCTGAAGCAAGTCATAATCCCTGAGGCCAGCCCAGATTTAATAGATGGAAAGAAACACTCCATTTCTCAATGAGAGAAATGAAGACTCACATTGAACACAGCATGGATACAGGAAGGCAGAAATAATGGTGTCTATCTTTATAATCATCCTTCTACATGACATTTTTTCCTATTTTATTTCATGCCTAAAATCCTATCTTGACACTGTATTCTAAGAGTCCAGGTTATCCTGCAATGTTGCCATGGCTCAAACTAAATACAAGCCCATCCTTCAATGCCAGCCTCCATGGTTTGCTTTCCTACCACCTGTGCTGGTAGTTTGCTATGTCGGTTATTTTTCCCTTTTATTTTCAGTTGACATGTAATAATTGGACATATTTAGGAGATACAGAGCAATGTTTGATACATGTAAACAAGGCATAATGATCAAATCAGAGTAATTAGTATATATATCACCTCAAGCATTTACCATTTATTCATGCCGTGAATATTCAAAATCCTCTTTTCTGTCTTTTTAAAAATATACAATAAATTATAGTTAGCCATATTTGCCCTATAGTACTGCAGAACACTGGAACTCATTTGTCCTACCTAGTGGTAACTTTCTATCTGTGAGCCAACCTCTCCCTGTCCTCCCCTTTCCCTGCTTTTCCCAGCCTCTAATACCCACAATTCTCTCTACTGCCGTGAGCTCAAAATTTCTTTCTTAACTTTCACATATAAGTGAGAACATGTAATATTTATCTTTCTGTGCCTGACTTAACTTTGTTTAACCTAATGTCCTCCAGGCTCATCCACGTTGAATGATAATGGCTGTTATCAAAAAGACAAAAAACACAAATGCTGGTGAGGATGTGGAGGAAAATGATTCCTTATAACTGTTGATGTGGATGTAAATGAGTACAGCCATGATGAAAAACAGTATGGAAATTTCTTTAAAAACTAAAAATAGAACTATCATAATATCTAGAAACCCCTTAACTGGGTATTTATCCAAACAAAAAGATATTAGTATATCAAAGGGATACCTGCACCCCGATGTTTATAGCAGCCCTATTCACAAGAGCTAAGATATGGAAATAGCCTGAATGTCCATCAGCAGACAAATGAGTAAAGAAAATGTATATGCACAATGGAATACTACTGAGCCACAAAAATGAATATGATGTCAGTTTTTTATTGGATTATTTCCCTTTGCGACCTCCTTTCTGTTCCTCCCAACTACCTGGTCACTAACACTCAATGAACAGAGTTCATTTATATGGTGCAACAGTGATTTCATTTATTCTGTGGATTTTAGCCATGTGTTTTGTCTTTCTTATCATTGGATGAGTCTCTATCATCCATTCATACAATAAATGGTTGTAAAATCATCTTGTCATGAAGAAAACAGGGAAGTAGTAGGCAGAGAACTTTGAGGCAAAACACAAGCAATGACTAAATAGTGCCAACAAAATAAAATTCAGCAGTATCTTTATTACTAAGGTTTTATTGCATTACTGGTTTCCATAGGAGGCAAATAAATCATGAGTTAGCTGGACTGATATCACTACTGCCAACCACTACTTGTACAATAACATATGAGGGAAATAAGAGCCTTGTAGTTTGATTCCTTTAGTAATTCCCAAGTCAAGGTTGAGATGAGATGATGCAGAGTGACCTGGAAATAAGAATCAAACTAGCCTATGTAAGAGTCAAACTGAAAATGCTGCATAATGGAGTCTTTTTTTTTTTCTCAAAGCGCCAAAGGAGAAATGTTATCAAATATAGGTTCTTTCATTTGCAGATTGTATAGCACCTGTCAATTTCAATATGGAAAGGTAGAGGATAGGGAGCTGTGAAAAGCAGCTACTTTATATTTATGGTTGGTTTGAGAGTCTGAACAATTCAGGTCTAATTACATTTTCATCATGGACTCACTTTATCAGAAACTTGTGACCTTAAATATGCCTGCTTAATGGATTTATTGTGGTGAACCAGAGAGTCATTTCAGCTGGGCCAGAGAATCATTGATATAAGCTTCAGGGATACAAGTAGATCTTAAACTATTTATTATTCAATGAAGCAAATAGATTTACGGACAATTTAAAAAAGAAATTTGCTAGAGAGAGGGGTTGCAGCTTTTCTCTCTGAACAGTAACTACTGGTTGTCTTGGAATCAATTCAGGGTCAAAAACAGAAAAGTAAAACTACTAAATAAAGGCCCATCAGGAACTAAGATGGTCAAGATCGTGTAGCAATGCCCAAGTCAGAAAAATCAAAGCCAACAGGGAGACATGGGAAGAGAAGAAACGAAGAGGAAAGGCTAGGAGTAAAACTCTGACATGTGTTTCCCAGACCCCAGCACAAAAGGAAGCATTTCTCAGGCCCAAATCCTTCATGGTCATTATAGGGCTCATGGAACTCTCATGGTAGGATAATTAACAATTCGTCCAATTACAGATCATATTGGTTTGTATTAGCCACTCAAATAGTACAACCATGTGGGTATACCAAAGCAAATGAGATTCCAAATACAGATGAAACAATTTATAAACTTTTTAAATAGTTTTCTTTTTAGACATGGGTGATTATTATATGAATCACCCTTTTCTTAAGAACTGTCTAAATTATTAATGGTTTTAAGGTAGTTATTTTGTCTTTGTTCCATTTAATAATGAACAATTAGAAAAACACACCAGGATTCAAAGAGAAAGAAGTCTTCTTCCATCCCTAAAATAAAACAGTAATATGCACCATCCTCTTTCCATTATACACACAGATGAGAATTTCTAGTTCAGGATTTTGTCAGTCTAAAACATCCAGTATTTCAGAAATAACATTACTGAACATAATCACTCAAGCCAAACCTATTTCCAACTCAGTAAAAATAAACTATTATTACAAATAAGTAATGCATAATAAAATAAAACTATAAAAATAACCAAAAACTCATTTTTGACCATAGGAAAATCTTTTAAAATTTAAACAAGAAATTATTGACATAATTTAAATTTCTAGTGTTCCAATCCATGTGTGTTTGTGTGCTAATTGATTATTATCATTTTTCAGAATCTTAATTCCATATTTGGTTAAATACAATGGATGTAAATAAACTTCAAGAAAAAAATGATTTTGTGGTCTTTAATTCAATAATAGGTGTCAGCATCTTATTAAAATATGCATAAGTAGAATCGTTGAGAAGGAAAGAGTCTGAAGAGGATTTCATCTGAAATATTTATTATCATCATCTGTAAAATATGTCTTCCTTACTTCTTCCTGTTTGTTCACTGTCTGAAACTGACTAATAAATCTACTGGGAAGGGACATCTTTTGTTTCCATGTTAGCTAAGTATTGAGTTCATGGTTGGGAAGAATTCTTTACTTTCAGATATATTATGTCCAGGTTAAAGGTTTTCAGACCTATAGTGAGAAAAGGCTAATGTCCTTAGCCTTTTAAAAATTGTGTTCTTTGATCAAAATGATATTAGAGTTTGTTTGCTTATGCATAAGAAGTAGAAGGGAATGCACAGAACTGGAAATAATCCATGTGTTAAAATGGTAAGATTAGTGGAAAGCCTTTCTTCTCTTTGGTCAAGTTATTTTGAAAGCTGTTGAAATATTATTTGCTAAGGAAAATAAACTCTATTTGTAATATTCTTTAGACATATGAAAATAATAATTCTGTATACTGCAGTTGTCTTAAAGCTATAATTATGTAATTATTATATCTTAAAAGAAAATGAAAAGCTTGGTATTGCCAAAACAAAATGCACAGGCTATAGATAATACTAAATAATATAGTTGTATATGCATACTTTTACCACATTTAACAATAAATCAGATTTCCAGAAACTACTATAATAACAAATTCCAAAACTCTGAATATAAAAATAGACTCAGATCCAAAAACTTGCCCCTAATTCCAATTCCTATGTTACAGTCACAGGCTTAAATCTTTTACTTAGAGTCAACTAACTCCTCAAAAGTTTGTTATACTCTGTAAACTGTTTTATCTGATTTTCCAATCCATGACAGATTATAAGCAGAGACTGAAAGGATTTGAGGAAGAAAAGTGAATCAGGGGATGACAAAAAATGCAAGAAGAGAAATCGCAGACAGTTTGGCCAGGATAAGATAGGGCTGTGTGCTAAATAATTACCATAAAAACAGCAACACCAAAAATATGCAATATTTACCAAGTGTTCCTTTTATGCTCGATACTAGAAACTAAGTGATTTGCATGGGCGATTTTATTCTAATTTTTGCAACAAATTAGTGGAGTATACACTATAATCATTTTCATTTTATATATGAGAACTCCAAGGCTCAGAGAAGTTAAATAGCTCACCCAAGATTACAGAGTTAGCATGTTACAGAGCTGGAATTTGAACCCAGACACTGTGAAGGTTGCCCTCAAAAAACAAATGTTAATCATACGAATGATGTAATTGTACAGGAAAGTATGTGCATGTACTTAAAAATTATTTGTGTTTACAAAAATGTAATATATAAAGGTGTAAGTTTCAGTTAGCTAGAAAATCCACGTATGTGAGTACTCAGTTCCTAATCAGTGAGGCCTTGCTGTTCCTCTCAACTCTCTCACTAATTTTACTTCTAAGCTAAAATTCAACTCCTGTTGAGTAAAATTAAACGTTATTTTCAACAAAATGTACTTACAGTGCCCAGTATTTTTCTTTGTAGACATTTTATATTCTTTCAAAAATTTCCAGAAACATGCTTGCAGTTCTCTCACAGGATTTTAATAATGTCTAAGTAGATGTTCTAGTGTTATCTTGTAAAATGCTGAGTCAAAGACTATAGGTAATTTAGTCTTGAGAACTTTTGTAAGAGTTATATAGTTAAGTCACCTCAGAACCATATTCTATCTGCTACTTCTATGTTGTTATAGTTTCAAAAAAAAAATGCAGTAGTGTTTTCTCTCCTCAGCCATATCAACAAACTGGTAATAATAAAAACATGGTCATGTTTGTGTAGTTGAGGGTTTTTCAAGCACTAAAACTTTTTGAAGCATACCACCTGACAGGCAAAGCTCTTTGTGCATTGGTAGGTTTGTTAAAAGTTATTGCTAAGGGCACCGTTGAGTAGAAGAAGTTGACTCATTTCATTGGAGTTGATTTGCGTCAGACTTTATTGTGTTGAATAGGTAATCTTTCTAACATGCCATTTGCCCAGATTTTTCTGCAATATATTCTGATAATTGTGCTACTCCAAAGAGAAAACCAATCGGCTTAGACCTGGTCTGAGTAACTATAAAAAAGGAGCGGTGGTAAAAAGACTTTCCCTAGTAGAGAAGAACATAACCCACACTTGGCAAAACCTTCCACTTGCTAAGCACTGTTGGGAAGGCAGAGGACATTTTACTGCTAGAAGCAGCACAGTCAGATACGGAAGACTGACACGTTTGTGTTATTTCAATTGGATTCAACATCTAATTGAAACAGGCAATGACAGTCAATGAAAAATAATAAAACTTGTTCTTTAAAACAAATTCCAAAGTACATGATCTAGCATTTGAGGTGGAAGGGAGAAGGATATAAATAACAGAACTTATTGATAGTATTTGAATAGTTTTCAGCTCATAAACTGAGCTCACCTGTTTATTAGAAAGAGAAAGATACAAGACCTTTAAAAGTTTAAATTTACTATCATCATTGATACTCCTTTGGAGCTCAAGGTGAGATATCATTACATGTATACAGTATACAGAACTGGGCATCAGAACAACACATACTTCACCTTTTGGAGCCTCAGGTATATCTTCTGTAAATTCAGGAAACTAAACTTGTTTGGTGGATTAAAGCTTTTCTTAGCATTAGAAATCTTTGTTTACATATAATCTTATGTTCAAAGACACATACACTCATGCATTGATATGGTTTGGCTGTGTCCCCACCCAAATCTCACCTTCAATCATAATAATCCCCATGGGTCAAGGGTGGGGCCAGGTGGAGATAACTGAATCATGGGAGTGGTTTTCCCCATACTGTTGTCTTGGTAGTAAATAAGTCTCAGGAAATCTGATGGCTTTTAAATGGGCATTCCCCTACACAAGCCCTCTTGCCTGCCTCCATGTAAATTGTGAATTCATTCTTCCTTTGCCTTCTGTGATACTTGTGAGACTTCCCCAGCCATGTAGATTGAGTCCATTTAAACTTTTTCTTTATAAATTACCCAGTCTTGGGTATGTCTGTATTAGCAGTGTAAGACTAGACTAACACATGCATACACACACACATACACAAACAATTGGTTAAATTGGAGCTGTGATTGAAGAAGAGTAGGCTCATGGAATTCATCTCACCCTATCTTCCCCTAAACATCAAGGAAGCCTCCCAAGAAATATGTGGCACAGAGGAAAACCACTAGACTGGATAATCTCAAAGATTTATGATTCTGTCATTTTAGATGCTGTCTGTAATATGGATCTGCTGTGAAAAGAGAACCCAATATCTGCATAGAAAAAACAGCCACAAGTAACTTGTATAAGAAAGCAGGCAGTCATTTTTATTTCAGTTGCCACCTTTGAAGCACCGTAATTTTGGGGATTGAATTATCCTTTTGAATCTAGTTTCAGCTAATAATTTTTAAATCATTTTGTTTTGCTAATTTAAGTGACTGTCATCTATTACAACAGCATAACTTGGATTCTCTCCGAAAGGCCCAAAATCTGTGAAACTAATTTAGGCTTGCAGCTGTGCTTGCTTATAGAAACAACAGTCAGATGCCAAAAACCAGGAACCACACACAAGATGAGCTAAGCCCAGAAACGTTGCCTTTACCTGAACTCCTGCCTCAGTGCGAGACTCATTCTCATATCAACATTTCCACTCAATGGGGAGAAATGTACCATTCTGGGTACAAAAAGCACGAGGTGCAAAAGATAATACAAGACTACACATATTTCCACCCCTCCTGGAAGAACACATTTTGTTCAAGGAATCTCAACTCCCATCTCCACCCACCTGCCCAAAAGCCCTTAACATCCTCTTTACTTCTGGAAGAAGGTGCTTTGAGCTTGAGTACTTGAACAATGAATAAAATTTCTGCACTGTTTCGACAAGCCTGGTCTCTTTATGTTGGCATGAAAGGTACCAGGCAGGGGGAAAAAAACTAATAGGGTCAATTGAGACCTTTTGAGGGTCAGTTGATAAGGGGACTACATGATTTTTTGTTGTTTTTAATTCACATGAAGACGTTCTATTAAATGTAGTAATGTTTTCCAAGAGTTTTCTCAATGCTCTTATGCTCAGCTTCTCCAAAACTTTCATACAAAATGAAAATAGTTTTGATGATAATTGTAGCAATAAGCTATAGGGAACAGTAGATCTCTGGCCTGAAAAAAATATATTTTAGGGCCTGTTAAAAAACAAACAATGCAAAACAAAAACAACAGAGGTTGTACCATGGGATTAACAAACTGGATGGATATCAATTCTGATTAGATACTTATTAAAAATGCCTGGGGCTCTTTTAAAGCACTCCAGCTCTGCTCACCCCAGACAAATTAAATCTAAGCCTCTGAAGGTGTTCCAGTGGATAGATGTTCTGTTTTATTTTCTTTGCTTGTTTTTCACGTAAGTTCTAATTTTAGAATAACGTACTTTTACAAAAAGTTTCAAAGTTCAGAGAATCCTTATATACCCCACACCCAATTTCCATTATTACCATCTAATATTAACACATTTTTATAGTTAATGATTCAAAGTTCATATATTATTATTAAACTAAAGCCCATATTTGATTCAGATGTTTTTAGTTTTTATGTAATATGCTTTCTCTGTTCTAGGATCTCATCCCTCATACCACATTACCTTTAATTATCATGTTTCCTTAAGCTCCTCTTGGCCGTGACAGTTTTTCAGACTTCCTTGTTTTTATGACCTTGATAGTTTTGAGGAGTGCTACTCAGGCACTATGTAAAATATCCCTCAGTTGGGATTTGCCTGATATCTTTTCTCATGATTAGATTGAGGTTACAGGTTTTTAGGAAGAAGACCACAGAGAAAAAGTGCCATTCTTATCACATCACATCAAGAATAAATGACATTAACATGACATTATCATTGATATTGACTGAGATCACCTACTTAGCTGATGTTGTTTGTCAGATTTCTTCACTGTAAGGTACCCTTTCCTCTTTTTATATTGCACTTTCTAGAAGAAAATTATTATGGGCAGCTCACAATTAAGGGAAAGGGAGTGATATTCCAACTCCTTGAGGGGGAAATATTTACATAAATTATTTGGAATTATTCAAATTGGGAGACTTATCTGTTCTCCCCACTTATTTATGTACATAATCAATCATTGGTTTATACCTGCATGGGCTCAAAAATAGTTACTTTATACCTTGGAGTATACTCCAGCGTTAAGCTATTTATTTTGCTGATCAAATTGTTTCAGCTTTGAGTATTGATAGGTATTTTAGTTGGCTCCTGTATCCCCTTAATATGCTTCTATCATTTTGTTTTTTAAACCCCAGCCAGGCACATCATGTATATTCCCTGCCCCAGCCTTAGAAGTAGCTGTTTCTCCAAGAAGCCCAGGTTCCTTTTATTGGAAAATAGTACTGGAAACCAGTGTCTGGGCACTTGGTGTGCTCGCCACAGTTTCTGGGGTATTGATGGTGCTTCTAAGCCTTGTCAGTAGACACAACTAGAAAATATACCTTGTATGTTTATTGCAGCACTATTTACAATAGCAAATACTTGGAACCAACCCAAATGCCCATCAGTGATAGAACAGATAAAGAAAATGTGGCACATATACACCATGGAACACTATGCAGCCATAAAGAATGAGTACATGCCCTTTGCAGGGACATGGATGAATCTGGAAACCATCATTCTCAGCAAACTAACACAGGAACAGAAAACCAAACACCACATGTTCTCACTCATAAGCGGGAGTTGAACGATGAGAACACATGGACACAGGGAGGGGAACATCACACACTAGGGCCTATTGAGGGGGTGGGGGACAAGGGGAGGGAGAGCATAAGGATAAATACCTAATGCATGTAGGGCTTAAAACCTAGATGATGGGTTGATGATGCAGCAAGCCACCATGGCACATGTATACCTAGGTAATGAACCTGCACATTCTGCACATATTCCCAGAGTTTAAAGTAAAATTTTAAAAAATAAAATTTTCAAAAGAAAAATTTAAAAAAAGAAAATATACATTGGCACCATTGACCTGTGAATACATACATATCTACATTAAAATTAACCTGAATTCATAGTAATGTTTCCTACTCAAATCCATTACTACGTGGACCATTCTACATTTTTCCCCTTGCCCATCTATAACCTCCCACTACAACAGTGAGAAATCTGGCACCGTTCACCATCTAGTTACATACTTGTTCAACCCTATGTACATGCATAGTGATTTCAGAATTGTTAGACTGTGCTTTCGTAGGAAGTAACTTTACCAATTAGAGTGCAGTTCTTATGCACACTTCCTATTGCCTTCGGTCTCAGTCCACTCAATTCCAATAAAACTTAACATCTTGTTTCTCTGCCTCCTTCAGTGAGGTTATGCATACCTTCGTAATACAGTTAGATTTCTTAGTCACAGTCTGCATTCCATCTTGGAACCCTCCGACCTCCTGAATTGATTTTTTAAAATTTGCAAATGTTAAAGCTCAGTATTTGAGCTATAAACTTATGTGGGTTTTGACAAGTGCTTAGTATCAAGTATTCACCACTAAAATATAGCAGGGGTGCTTTCTGGAAGTTTACCATGAGATTCTAGTGTTCATCTAGCATTAGGAAGCTTTAGACTTTTCTGTCAAGTTCAGGTTCTGAAGTGTCCAACTTTAGTTTTTGTGTGAGCAGAATTGAGAAGACTGGTGTGCCTCTTACTGAGTAAACTGGAAGTTAGTTAACCTTTTTGTGCAGGTAGTGCATCCTCACATTGAGCCTCACACTGCTTGCTCAAGAGTTGTTAGAGGAGTTAAACTGAATAATAAAGATAAAGTATGCTTTAAGTGTTGAAAAGCAGTAGGTATTTAGTAAATGTTAGCCATTAGTTAATTTTGATGTCCTAATAGTTTCTTAACATGACTCACAAAAAGAAATTTCAAAAAGCAAAAGCAAGAAAACAGAGAGAAACAGAGGGAAAGAGAGTGTTTTTAAAAAAATCTTTCATGCATTCTAGATTAGACATTTACTAGGTTGCTTCCCCATAGAATCATATGTGGTTATATAATAGCCCGAATGTCCAGTCTGCCCTCACAATCGCTAAATTAGAATTTCTGATAGTGGTGGTAGGGTAGAGAAAATAGCTTCAGTAGTGTTTAAATATGCCCAGATGACATCAGTGATGTCTTAGTCAGTTTGGGCTGCTAAAACAAATATATCACGAACTGGGTGGCTTAAAAAACCATTTATTTCTCACCATTATGGAGGCTGGGAAGTCCAAGTTCAAGTTGCTGGCAGATTTGGTAGGTGGTGAGGCAAGATTCTTGTTTTTTTTTCTTGTTCCATCTTCACATGGCTGAAAGGAGAGAAAGAGGAAGTGAGCTCTCTTATGTCCATTTTTATGAGGACACTAATCCCATTCATGAGGGCTTTACTCATGATCCAACCTCCTCGCAAAGGACCCACATCCAAATACCATCATTGTGGGGATTAGGCATCAACATATGAATTTGAGGAGGACACAAACTTCCACTCTATAGCAAATGTGCAGCCAAGTTTGAGAATCACTAAACAGCAGAAGAGTTTCACCTTTACTCCAGTTTCTCCAGATTCTCTGACTCAAGGCTTTGAAACAGACTCCAGAATATGACCAGAAAGAGCAGCTTGGCTGAATGTGCACATGAGACATAGAAAAAGAGTATCATAGCTGTGAGGAGTCATTTTTGTTGTGTTTCAAAATCCAATTCTCAGCACTGAATTTCGTTTGATTAGCTCAACACAGTCAAGGTGAGGGCAGCTTAAATGTGTTTGTCTCCCTCAGGTTTTCCTGATCAAATTTCTGGCTCGTTCTCTTTTTTTCATTGTTTCCTAGTCCAGATAGTGGCTTTCCCTTCTCCTGATGACATGTGTCTATGCCTCCATGATTAGAGGTATAACATTTCATTTGCACCTGGTCATTTCACCTTGTTTTACGGTGAGCAGGTATATAAAAACCTACCCGTGAAAGCTGAGAGGGAGCTGAGAGGCCAAAGAAAGAGGCTGACAAATCCAGTTTCTCAGAAAGAAAATATTTAAGGGGGACTTACAAACCAAAGCAATGTCTTGGGTTGACTGAAGATGGTAAATCTCAGCTCCAGCCCTCAAGAAAATATTCATTTCTGTATAAATGTTTAGGGTAAAACATATAAAGCTGGTCACATCTCAGGCTCTATTGCTACTGAGGAAGTTAGATAAGCATCTTTCTGAGGGATGATTTATGCTACAAGACCCTGCTGCAGAACAGCTTGGTAAGCAGGAGTCAAATGTCTGTCGTCACTGTGGTTTCTCTTCATGAAGGTGTCACTCTTGCCATGCCACAGACTGCTTTCCTGCACAGCTGCCTGGGGATGAGGTGAATATATTTTTTCCCTCTGTCTTTCTTTCCCTCCCTTTCTTCATCTCTTCTCAGCATTTCACAAACTATGTTCAAATAATTCAGTTTAATGTGAGATGTTAAAAGATATATTGAAAAAGAGGGCTACCACAATCAAATACCTTTTAAAAAATACTATATCTTCTGTCCAACATCTGCAGCATGTATTAGCATGTGAAAGACAAGGTGATGTTCCTCAATGACATATGTTGATTTACATTAAATTGTTCATACCTATTTTTGGGGGTGGTGAGAGAAAGATGAACATTTCTGATAAAAAGCTTTAGTCCATGCTGCCACAGAGTAGGAAATAGTTATTTACTGATAATTATATAAAATACATCAATATACTCCTTTCTTCTGACTGATGCAGTTTAGTGTCATTTAAAATGTGAAACTCCTTAAACTCAAAATCATATTCCAAACTGCGTCATAGACTTAGAATCACATTAAAATTTGACAAGCATAGTCTTAAATATGCACATATTCATATTCAGGCCTGGCATGGTGGCTTATGTCTGTAATCCCAGCAATTTGGAAGGCCTAGGTGGGCAGATCACTTGACCCCATGAGTTTCAGACCAGCCTGAGTAACATAGCAAGAACTCATCTCTACTAACATTCAAAAAAATTAGCTGGGTATGATGGATCATGCCTTTAGTCCCAGCTACTTGGGGGCCTGAGGCAGGAGAATCACTTCAGCCTCGGAGGTCAAGGCTGCAGTGAGCCATAATCATGCCACTGCACTCTGGCCTGAGCAATAAAGGGAGACCCTGTCTCAAAAAAAATCATATTCCAAATTCAGTGAATGCCTACCACTTTTCAGGCACTTGTATGTATGTCATCTTATTGATTCTTTACATCAACCACGTAAGATATTCTCATACAAGGAGATGACAAAAAAGACAAGGAAATGGAAGTATTTGTTCAAAGCAGGATTCTTGGCCTTGATGCTGGTGATATTTTGGAGCAGGTAATTCTTTGTTGTTGAGGTGCCTAGGATGTTTAGCTGCATTCCTAGCTTCTACCATGGCATGATAGTAGTGGCCCCCTCTCCAAGTTGTGACAATGAAAGATCTCTATGCATTGTTAAATGTGCTTTGTGGAGCACAAGTACCCAATCAGTTGAGAACCATTGGTCTAAACCCATGCAACAAATAAAATGCCAAAGTCAGTGCTTTCAGTTTCCTTTCTAGACATTTATCTACTTCTTAAAGACAATGCTCTTATGAGTCAAGACCCATCATGCATAACCATCTGCCAACCCTTTGCTAAAATGTCATTAACTTTATGCAATATCTCTTACTGGTTAGCCCAGCCAGTAAAAATGACCTGAGACTGAGTTCCATTCTCATGTAAAACTTGATATGGACCAGAGGAACAAACGAGAGCCACAGGCTCTTGTCTTGAAAAATGTGTGGTAGGGATGTAAATTGGAATGTTCAAATGAATCCTTGTTGCTGCTAAAACAGATGGTAGGTCTGCAATTTTGTCTCTGGATATACAGCACGACACTATTACTAGAGCTCCACATTGTGGTAACCTCCCAGAGTATGTGCCATTTTGCAATCTGGCATGTAGTTTCTTTATCATTATTAAATCCTTTGCACACAATGAGATGATTATTAGATTTTTCTTTGTCTCTGGCATTTGGTTTTTCCCTTCTAAATGTTAGCCAGGTTTTTGTTTCAGAAATTCTTTTTTTTTTTTTTCCTATCAGTTATGGGATTTCTCCTAGACCTGTAATCTCATTTTGGGTCAGTCTCCCTAATTTCATCACCTACATTGTCTTCATTGACCTTTTTAAAGCCTTATATCTCTTTAGCCCCTTGGGAACTTGTTTCTGGTGTTTCTTCTCATTCTCCTTTATACACAGAGGAACGGTAGATTATTGTTTTCTACACATAGGTGTTTGTTTGTTCTGTCAATAAAGTACCCCCCTTTCTGCTTTTAAAGAATCTGAATGCCCAACTACTATCTTCTCTCATCAGATAAAACTCATCTTAACATTTGTATCTACAGGCAGGCAGATAGATAGATAGATAGATAGATAGATAGATAATTTTTTCTTAAAATGAAAAATTCTCAGCTGATATTTCCTTCCAGGTAGTTTTCCTAGATAAAGGTAAAAAAGTCCTTTTCAATCTCTTCTGACACTGAATTTCAGAAGACACCAAAAGTAGGGCCAAAATCTCTGAGTTGACTGTGATGTGTTTTGCCCCAAGGCTAAGTTGTGCCAAGTCCAGGAAATGAAAAGCAAAGATGTGCCTTTCAGTTCTCTTGCTCTCAGTAGCTTTCCAGGAGGGCCAGAAGTGTTCTGCAGCCCCGGAGCCAAATTGCCTAAGGATGAAAGATTCCCACTTGGCATAACAGGGAGGCTTGCTCCTTTTCAACGTCTTTGCGCAAGTTCACAGGGACTGGAGATTCTTTCCTTTTAATCTAGAGGAAGAAACCCTCAAAATAGAAAAGGCTTCAATATTTAACTCACAGCTAGACAGAAGAAGGTGATCTTTTACCAAATATTATTTGAGAGGTTTAGAGTGTTTCTCCACACTCCATAATCACTTTAAAAATCTCCCCCAGCTACTTCTACTTATCTTCTTAAAGATTGATTTCTTCTTTTAAACATGCCTTTGGTCTAAAAAATTCACTGCTGGAGTGAAAATGTATCTTACTGGTACAATCTTTAAACAACCATAATATTTTAGAGTAGTATTTTCTAAAACTTTATTATAAAAACTAGTTATTTTAGTAAGAAGGAAAAAGGTCATTCTTAAACTGCTAAAAATACACCTTCACCCTTCTCTCTTCCAGACCTGCTCCGTAAGAATTGCCAAGTGGGCCTCTCCATACCTAATGGATCAATGTATTTTTAAAAATCCTCTGAGGCCTTGAAATATATCACCAGATTTGAGATTCACCATTTGGAAGATTGTATGCCTGGAAACAAAACTCTGGAATAGAGAATGGAGCTCCAGTACTATGGGGCAAAAGGAGGGGGATTTGGCAATTTGCTGATGTCAGCATTTGCCTGGCACTGTGCCTGGTACATTGTTAGATGTCTAATTAATAATATCTGTTGGATAAACAAATGATAGCACTAACACAATATGATCAACAGTAACCAGAGCACGTGTTACTTATTTAGGTTAAGGAATAGGAGACCTTTATATATTATATTATTTTATGTCATTCCTACAATGCTTTTATTCCCCCAGGAAAACAATATTACTGATATTCATTTTATAGTGTACAAGTTAAGGCTCAAAAATATTACCTGACTATGAGTCTACTTAACCCAAGCCTGTCTTATCTCCAAACTGTGTGCTCTTGCTAGTACATCTATCGCTTCTCTGTCCCTCCCTTCCACAAATATTTGTTGAATGCCCAGTATGTGTTAGGAATTGTTCTAGGTACTGAGGATATACAGATATACAATTAAAAGGAGGCAAAAAATCTGTCTTATGAAACTTAAATTTTTATATGAACAGAGAGAAAATGCCCATTATACATTATATATGAATATATAGTACCCATTATACATTATATATGTACATCTATTATATTAATATATAATAAAATATAATACTGTAATACTATATATATATATAATGTATAATGAGTATTTTCTGTCTATATATAATTAATATGATATATGGTCTGTGTAATATTGGCTTTACTGACCAATGAAAGAATGGACTCTGTGTGGCTAAAGTTAATCAGTGCATGCTATCTTCTTGCCATGGGAGCCATAATGACTCCAAAAATAAGCCACATATTATAAACAAGAGTAGACTAATTGAAAGTGATGCTCGCCTTCTTGAGCGTTTTGAACCACTAGATCAAGCCTCACCTGAAGTTTGACATATATTTGAACTATTGCTTTACAGGGATTATCAATTTCTTTTTTGCTTAAGGAAGTTTGAGCAGTGTTTTCTGCTGCTTATAGCAGAAAGAATCCTGATACACAGGTGATAGAACTGATTCTGAAGTTCCTTTCAGCCCTAAAGCATTGAGCCTCCATTTATGTCTTCTGATTGAGGATTATTTGGAATTAAACACAAAATAAATTCAGAAGGGCTGCTACAGACAGATCAAGATTACTCCAGAGAGACATGGCCAAGGTGAAGAAACCTTGGCAGAAAGCCTCTCTTAAGGCATATTCATCTGAGGAGAACTGATTTATGTCAGGCTCATGTCTGCAGTATTTTACAACTGTAATGGCCAGTAAATAAAAAGAAATTGTTTCTGTCAGCTTACCACCTCTCTTATCATGAGTGGAAGAAGTTGAAGTGCTCAATCTTCCAAAAATTATATAAAGATCAACCAGGACTCCCATTCTACCTTCCCCCCGGAGGAAAATGATTTTGCATTTTCGATACTGTAATGTAGCATCATGTTGCCATCTAAACAGATTTAGTAATGCCTATGTTTTTAATAATTTTTAAAATACACTTTGGCTATACTTCACAATGATGTTTGCATTTTAAAGGCAAAAATATTAAAATGTATTATATATTTGAGTTGTATCATACAACTGGTGGATAGTAGGTACCTGTCTTTGGCTATTAATGACACTAAAGCACAAAACTTCAGAAAACACTGTCAAAGATATACATTTATATATATGTGTGTGTATATACAGATATACTAGAGATATCTCTTTTTCTCATTTTAGATGCAGACTTTTAATTTTTTTATTAAGAAGATCATAGCTAGCTAATGATCAGCTCTCTTCAAAGCTGATCATTAGCTAGCTGCCTGTATTCAATTTATATTTTTTGAATTGAATAAAATCAAATTCTGGTTAATTCTGGTTACTAAGTTATTTCTGTTAGTTTATAAAGAATTATCTGAAAACCTGGAAAAAGTAACACATAGGATAGTGAAATGTACAACTGCTACATGTGGTGCTTAAGAACAATTCTGAAACCTGTTTTCAATTTCTCATTCTTTCACTTACTAGCTGTATGACTGAAGACAAGCCATTTCTTCCTTCTGTGTCACATTTACTCTATTTCTAAAGTAGGAATGATGATAATAGTACTACAAAGGGTTATTTTGAGGACAAAATGTGTGTTAATACTTGTAAATCCTTAGATCAGAAACTGGTACAACTATTGCTCTTTTGGTTCCTGATACCACATTTCCATTTGTGGTAGGTTTTTATGAATTTACTTCAGTTAGATAAAATACAATTGTGGAAAAAAAAAAAAAAAAAAAAAAAAAAAAAAAAAAAAAAAAAAAAAAAAAAAAAAAAAAAAAAAAAAAAAAAAAAAAAAAAAAAAAAAAAAAAANAAAAAAAAAAAAAAAAAAAAAAAAAAAAAAAAAAAAAAAAAAAAAAAAAAAAAAAAAAAAAACCACCGAAGTAAAGACTCATGCAGTAGTATGTAGAAATAAAAAAAAATTCATGTGCCTTATTGTCCCCAAGGGAAATAACAGAAAGAATGAAGGGAAGCAGAATTTGAAGAGCAAATATTAAAGTATAATATGGCCATTTATGTAACTTCTTTAGATAAATATCACTTCTGGCCAGGCATGGTGGCTTACACCTGTAATCCCAGCACTCTTGGAGTCCAAGCAAGTGGATTACTTGAGGTCAAGAGTTCAAAATAAATATTGGTTCATATTGTTTGCCAACTTTTTAATGGAATTATTATTATTATTTTCTTGCTGATTTGTTTGAGCTTCTTATAGATTCTGCATATTAGTCTTTAGCCAGAAGCACAGTTTGCAAATATTTTCTCCCATCCTGTAGGTTACCTGTTTACTCTGTTGATTATTTCTTTTGCTGTACAGAAGCTCTTCAGTTTAATTAGGTCCCATTCTTTGTTTTTGTTTATGCTGTATTTGCTTTTGGGGTCTTATTCATAAGTGCTTTGCCTAGGCCAATGTCCAGGAGAGTTTTTCCTAAGTTTTCTTCTAGAATTTCTATGGTTTTGGGTCTTGGACTTAAATCTTAATCCATCTTGAGTAAATGTTTGTATATAGTGAGAGATGAGATACTACCTTATCCCAGCCCAAAGGGCCATTATTAAAAAATCAAAACACAGATGTTAGTTCAGTTGTAGTAAAAAGGGTGTGCCTACATGCTGTTACAGGGATGTAAATTAGTATAACCTCTTCGGAAAACAGTATGGAGATTTCTCAAATAATTAAAATTAGATCTACCATTCAATTCAACAATACCACTACTGGGTATTTACCCAAAGGAAAAGAACTTACTATATCTGCATGCATATGTTTATCACAGCATAATTTACAATTGCAAAGATATAGAATCAACCTAAGTGCCCATCAACTGATGAGCAGTTAAAGAAAATGTGGTATATACATATACTGTGGAATAATACCCAGCCATATAAAAAGAATGAAATAATGTCTTTTGCAGCAACTTGAATGGAACTGGAAGCCATTACTCTAATGAAGTAACTCAGGAACAAAATCTCAAATACCAGGTGTTCTTATTTACAAGTGGAAACTAATCTATGGGTATGCAGAGGCATAGCGAGTGGTAATCATGGACATTGGAGACTCAGAAATTGAGAGGGAGAAGAGGCAGGAGGAATAAAAATTATCTGTTAGGTACAGTGTATGCTCTTTGGGTGTCAGGTACACTAAAAGCCCAGGCTTCACCACCATACAATTCATCCATGTACTTTACCACCATATAATTCACCCATATAACCAAAAATCGCTGGTTCTCCTAAAGCTACTGAAATAAAAATAAATAAGTCAATAAACAACACTTGGGAAGAAAAAAATATGAATTTGAGGAAAGATATGTATTCTATGTTTCAGAATGTACAACGAATTCCAAGCACAAAAGAACCCCACAAAAATAATTTAAATCTAGGAACATTACAGAGAAATTTCAGAATATATATAGTGGATCTTAAAAGGAATCAGAAAAATTAGAGATGAATTTGAAAAGCAAGAAAATTAAACACATCTCAGGCTATATCACACTTCTACCCCAAATATGTTCTAAATCTGCACTCATTTGATGTGCCAGCCATTTTCTTCAATGAAGAGAGACAGTTTAAGATGACAGTTCAGACGTAATATATCAGGATTTGGTGGCTCATTACCTGGAAAGAGAAAGAAGGGAACAAAGATGACTGCAAAGTTTTGAACCAAGGTACTAAGGAGGCTATACTCTAAGACAAGAGAAGACAACACAGGGTTGGCAAGGTTATGAGTTTTTACATGAACTAATGAGTTTGAGGAAATCTACAAGAATCCAAAGTAAAAGTGTCTTACAAAGAAGTCTGAGCCTGAAGCTAAGTAGAGAACTCAAAACTTTAGAAAAGATTTTGTAGTTATCAAGACAGAGTTGGTAAGTCAAGCTGTAAGGTGAGTGGAAGCACCAAGACAGCCGGCAGATAAAAAAGGGAACCAAGAAGAAAACCTTAAGGAAAACCTAAGATACGCAGAAACAAACCATTAGACACACAGGTGGAAACTGCAACTATATAATTACAAGAAACAGGTAAGCCCAATGTCATATAAGCCTGAAGAATAAAGAGATATTTTAAACACCTTTATTCTGTGGTTAGATTCAGCTAGGCTGTAAGAAAAAGAAAATTCAAATTTAAATAGATTAAATCATAAGGCATTTTTTAAGAAATTTTAAGGAGTTCAGCTGTGTAAGTGACTATTTAGATGGCTTAAAAATGGCAAAGATTCAAAATTCTACAACATTTCTTCGGTGCCGCCTTCAGTACATGAGATTGTGGCTTTCAGATGCCTCAGTCCCAAGTGTAACATACAAACATGGTGATGCTCAGTGAAAAATAAAATATTTCACTTTTGTGGCTCTTCTTCTTCGCAGAAAACCTTTCTCAGACACAATGCCCTCACTGCTGATGTTCAGTATGTTTCACAGCTCGTTGTCCAAGGCATAGTCAGATGTTTATTCTCAAACCAATCAGTGATAAGCAAAATGGATTTCACCTGTAATTCATTTAAATTAATGAAGATCCATCATTTTTCCTGCGCACGTGCTGTAGCAGAACTGACTAACTTGGGACCATGATTAAAAGTTACCAGGGAGCAAAGGAAGGTTTTAGGTTGAAAACAAGAACATCTGCTAAAACGGTCAGTAAGATGAAATGAGAAACAGCAGTCAAATAAGTTCAAAAATAGCAAGAAGCTGTTGGACTTGCTCTTTAGACAGCTGTAATTTAGGTTCCTTTCCTATTCCCGGCATTGCTGCATGTCTGGAATATAAAGAAGAGCAAGACACAGCCCCTGTCATTGAGTTGCCAGTGGTGTGGAGAGTGTATTGCACTAAAATCTTAGTGCTGAAGACCAAACAGAAGTACAGCCTGCTTATGTTATCAAGATGGTCACACCACAACAAATTTCCAAAGGAAAAAGTGTCCTCAAAGATAGTACAAAACTCTATTTGACAACATTATCTTGCCCAATTAACCAAGCTTTTATGAATCTTTCCTTCTGGTTCTAAAATATTTAAAGAATTTATCTGGATATCCTTAATTTGGAAGAAAGTAAAATCACAAAATCATTGATTATATCCCTTTCTAGGAATAGTATGCATACACAGTGACATTCTACTTGAGAAGCTATATCTTGCAATTTCTATAAAGTTTATTGCAGTTCAACAACTTGTCTCAATTATATTGGGTATCATGGTAAGTTTGGGAGAGTAATCCATTTTTACAAGTAAATTTATAAGAAAGAAAAATAAAATAATTTAAATAACTGCAATCTATAAATTTTCTCAAGCATGTTTAAATGTATATCTGAATCCATAAGTATAAACTATTATAACACTAAAATTAAAGAAAACCGAAATTAAACACTAGAGATATTTTGTGTTGTTTACATTTGTTTAGCCACATACAATTCTCATTGTTTGGTCATTATACTAAAAAACACTTTGCTGACAAAGTTAATTTTTAATATATATATTTTTAATTTTATTTTATTTCCTCTTTCCAGTGATTTCTCTTTCAACTTTTATTTTAGTTTTGGGGATACATGTGCAGGTTTATTACATGGGTAGATTGTGTGTTGCTGGGGTTTGGTGTATGAATTATTTCATCACCCACATAGTGAGCATAAATCTTCATAGGTAGTTTTTGACACTCACCCTCCTCTTACCTTCCCCCCTCAAGTAGGCCACGGTGTCTAATTTCCCATCGCTGTGTCCATGTGTACTCAATCTTTAACTCCTACTTATAAATGAGAACATGCAGTATTTGGTTTTCTGTTCCTGCATTGATTTGCTTAGGATAATGGCCTCTAGCTACAGGTGTGTTGTTGCAAAGCACATTATTTTATTTTTTATGGCTGTGTAGTATTCCATAATGTATATATACTACATTTTCTTTAACCAGTCCACCACTGATGATTATCTAGATTGACTCACTGTCTTTGCTATTGTAAATAGTGCTGCAATGAGCATACACATGTACGTGTCTCTTTGGTAAAATGACTTATATTCCTTTGAGTATATACCAAGTAATGAATTAAATAATAGTTATAAGTTCTTTGAGAAATCTCCACACTGCTTCCCACAGTGGCTGAATTAATATGCATTCCCACCAGGAGTGTATAAGCATTTCCTTTTCTGTGCAACCTTGACAACACCTTTAGTTGTAGTTTTTTTTGACTTCTTAGTAATAGCCATTCTGACTGGTGTGAGATGGTATCTCATTGTGGTTTTGATTTGCATTTCTCTAATAATTAGTGATGTGGAGCATTTTTTCATATGTTTGTTGGCTTTTTTTTTTTTTTTTTTTGAGAAGGAGTCTTGCTCTGTTGCCCAGGATGGAGTGCAATGGCACAATCTCACCTCACTGCAACCTCTACCTCCCAGGTTCAAGTGATTGTCCTGCCTCAGCCTCCTGAGTAGCTGGGATTACAGGCATGCACCACCATGCCCGGCTACTTTTTTTGATTTTTGGTAGAGACAGGTTTTCACCATGTTGGCTAGGCTGTTCTCAAACTCCTGACTTCATTATCCACCCACCTCTGCCTCCCAAAGTGCTGGATTACAGGGATTAGTCACTGCACCCGACATGTCTTCTTTTGAAAAGTGTCTGTTGCTGTCCTTAGTTCATTTTTCAATGAGGTTTTTTGGTTTGTTTATTTTGTTTTGCTTATTGACTAAAGTTCATTATAGATTCTAGATATTATACCTTGGTCAGATACAGTTTGTTAATACTATCTCCCGTTTTGCAGATTATCTGTTTACACTATTGATAGTGTCTATTGTTGTACAGGAGGTCTTTAATTAAGTCTCTCTTGTCTATTTTGTTTTTGTTGCAGTTGCTCCTTGAGCATTCATCATGTAATCTTTGTCAAGGCCTATATCCCGAACGGTATTTCCCAGTTTTCTTCTAAGATTTTTTTTTTTTTTGAGACGGAGTTTCGATCTTGTTGCCCAGGCTGGAGTGCAATGGCGCGATCTCGGCTCACTGCAACCTCCGCCTCCTGGGTTCAGGCAATTCTCCTGCCTCAGCCTCCTGAGGAGCTGGGATTACAGGCACGCGCCACCATGCCCAGCTGATTTTTTGTATTTTTAGTAGAGACAGGGTTTCACCATGTTGACCAGGTTGCTCTCGATCTCTTGACCTCGTGATCCACCCGCCTGGGCCTCCCAAAGTGCTGGGATTACAGGCGTGAGCCACCGCGCCCAGCCCTCTTCTAAGATTTTTATAGTTTTCATTTAAGTCTTTAATTAATCTTGAGTTGATTTTTGTATAGGGTTCAAGAACGTGGTCCTGTTGCAATCTTCTGCCTGGCTAACCAGTTATCTCAGTACCATTTATTGAGTAGGAACCCTTTTCCCATTGCCTGTTATTGTTGACATTGCTGAAGAGCAGATGGTTGTAGATGTGTAGCTTTATTTTTGGGTTCTCTAACCTGTTCCATTAGTCTGTGTTTCTGTTTTTGTACCAGTATCATGTAGTTTTGGTTATGATAGTCTTGTAGTATAGTGTCAAGTTGGGCAGTTGGTGTCTCTGGCTTTCTTCTTTTTGCTTAGGTCTGTGTTGGCTATTTAGGCTCTTCATTGGTCTACGTTAACTTCAGAATAGTTTAATTATATGAAAAATAATTTTGGTAGATTAATAGAAATAGCATTGAATCTGTAAATTGCTTTGGGCAGTACGGCTATTTTAACAACATTGATTCTTCCTGAATGAGCGTGGAATGTTTTTCCATTTGTTTGTGTTGTCTCTGGTTTCTAACAGCCGTGTTTTGTCATTCTCATTGTAGAGATCTTTTACCTCCCTAGTAAGCTATATTTTTAGGTATTTTATTCTTTTGTGGCTATTGTGAATAGTATTGTGTTTTGATTTGGCTCTCAGCTTGGACATTGATGCTGTATAGAAATGCTGCTGATTTTTTAATGTAAATTTTATATTCTAAAACTTTACTGGAATTGTTTATCAATTCTAGCAGCTTTTGGGCAGAGACTGTGGGGATTTCTAGGCATAGAATTATATTGTCTATAAAGAGAGACAGTTACTTTCTCTCTTCCTAATTGGGTGCCTTTTGTTTCTTTCTCTTTCCTGATTGCTTGAGCTAGGACTTCCAGTACTATGTTGGATAGGAGTGGTGAGAGTGAGCATCCTCGTCCTGTTCCGGTTCTCAAGGGGAATGCTTCTAGCTTTTGCTTATTCAGTCTGATGCTGGCTGTGGATTTGTCACAGATGGCTCTTGTTATTTTGAGGTATGTTCCTCCTATTCCTAGTTGTTGAGGGTTTTTCACATAAAGGGATGTTGAATTTTATCAAAAGCCTTTCTGCATCTATTGAGATGATCATTTGGTTTTAGTTTTCAGTTTTGCTTATGCGATGAATCACATTTATTGATTTGCATATGTTGAACCAACCTTGGATCCCATGAATAAAGCCCACTTGATTGTGGTGGATTAGCTTTTTGATGTGTTGCTGGATTTGGTTTGCCATTATTTTGTCAAGAATTTTTGCTTCTATGCTCATCCAGGATATGAGCCTGAAGTTTTCTTTTATTGTTATGTATCTAGCCTGGTTTTGGTATAAGAATGATGCTGGCCTCATAGAGTGAGTTAGGGGAAGTCTCTTTCTGATTTTTGAAAGAATTTAATTAGAATTGGTACCAGCTCATTTTGTATGTCTGGTAGAATTTGGTTGTATATCCATCTGGAACAGGACTTTTTCTCTTTGGCAGGTTTTTTCTTTATTACTGATTCAATTTTAAAACTTACTAGTCAGTTCAAGATTTTAATCTCTTCCTTATTTAATCTTGGGAGATTTTATTTTTCCAAAAATTTATCCAGTTCTTCTAGGTTTTCTAGTTTGTGTGCATGGAGGTGTTTGTAATAGTCTTGAGGTTTTTTTGTTCCTGTTTTTTTATATTTCTGTGGAGTTGATGCTGTCATCTTTGTCATTTCTGATTGCATCTATTTAAATCTTCTCTCTCTTTTTTAAATTAATCTAGCTGCTGGCCTATCAATCTTCTTTATTGTTTTGAAGAACAAACTTTTGTTTTTATTTATCCTTTTTATGGATTACTGTATCTCAATTTAATTCAGTTCACCTCAGATTTCGGTTACTTCTTTTCTTCTGCTACCTTTGGAGTTAGTTTGCTCTTATCTTTCTAGTTCTTCTAGATGTGATGTTAGGTACTTAATTTGCAATCTTTCTAACTTCTTGATGTAGGTGTTTATTTCTATAAACCTTCCTCTTAACACTGCTTTAGCTGTGTCCCAGAGATTCTGGTATGTTGTATCTTTGTTTTCACAAGTTTCAAAGGATATTTTGATTTTTGCCTTAATTTTATTTTTTACCCAAAAGTCATTCAGGAGCATGTTGTTATTTTTTGTAATTGTATGTTTTTGAGAGGTCTTCTTTATATTGATTTCAATTTCTATTGTACTGTGGTCTGAGAGTGTGATTGGTGTGATTTCAGTTTTTTTTAATTTGTTGAGAATTGCTTTATAGTTGAGTCTAAACTTGGAGGGTTGGTACCAGGTTCACAGCTTTGTTCTCTGGCCCCTTTAGGTCAAGTTCCTACTGCAGTAGGGTGACTGAGGTATTCTCAGTCCACTACTAAGAACATTTTGATGGGGGCTCCCAAAGTTCTCCAGTGAGGTGACAGGGAGCCGCAGGAGAGTGCACTGTAGTGTGGACGCCATGGGTGAGCATACACTGGCAGGGCAGTGGGCAGACGTCATGGGCAAGTGCACAGTGGTGGAGTGGCTATGGGAGTGGGTATCCTGATGAGAGTAGAATTCCAAGAAAACTGCAGAAGTTTTAATGCAATGCCATTTCCTGGCTTCTGGGTCATGCCAGCATCCTTTCTACAGATTTCCCAGTACTTGCAGGTTATAGGGTGACAGAGGTGGTGATGGAGCCAACTTGGGACTTCTGGAGCTGAAGAGACAGAGCAGTAGAGCTAGGATCCTGACCTAAATGGCATTGAGACAAAGGCCTAATTTAAAAAATTATCCCAGTTATATTAAATCATTCTGCACAGAGAATGGTCTATTTTTTCCTTAAAACTTAGTGTTCTATCTACTTCCTTGTCAATTTTAAGTTTTCCAGTACATTAGCATAGTCACCCAAATTTTTCAACATTTACAAATGTACAAAATATAAAATATTAGGCCAGTGAAAGATATGATGTTCTATTAAAAATATAACAAGAAAAATCCTTTCTGAATGTCCATAAATATTTCTTTTTCCTCTTTTGCCGGATGAGTATGTGAAAGGCCAGTGAAAATCTCATGAGTGGAGATTTTGCTTCTCTAATGATCCATTTAAGTAATTACAAATTACTGTGGACATAGAATCATAACCGACTTATCAAGGCATAAGGGAGCTAAAACTCAGGTCCATGCAAATGAAAAAGTCATTTTGACCTTGGTTAGCGAGACTAGACGGTGACAATGAGAAGAAAGTTTGAGTATTGTCATATACTAGTTCCTCTGAGTAGGTTCTAGAGTGGCAGCTATCTTGTTATTCTCCATCAACAAAATGCATGGATATACAGTAGCTGGCTTAAAGTATATGCAGTAGGTGAACATTAGTCACAACTACCTAAAATTAAAAAAAAAAAAAATCCAGAAGCCCAGTGCCAAAAACCCATAATTCAGACTAAATCGCTTCATGGGACTTGATTACATTTTAATTGTGGTGAAACCTATGCAATGATTCCCAGTCATAAAGTGAGGCAGAAGAACAATACTCTGCACAGAATTCAGGCTCCTGTATAATTGCCTTTAGAGAAAGACCACATCATATAAGCTTACAAGTAACTGGCAATGTGTAACAGGAATGTTAGTGGGCTTGCATCTTTTTCCAGGGTTGAGAACTTACCAAGTGAAAAGCACCGTGCAAATGAAATAGTCAGTGCAATTGGGTGCTAACATAGAGAAAAATAGGTATACAGATAATTAGCACAGAAGGTAAACAATAATATTGCTTAAGAAGAGCAAGTGGTAGATTGTGTTGTTGGCTCCTAAAATTCATCTGCTCCTGAATCCACAGCCATTCTTCATCTTAGGGCTATGTGGCTTTGAGCTCTTGACTTTGTACCTTATGTCCTGCTTTGGCCAGAGGCAGAAAAGACAGTATGGCAGTTCTGAGGATAGGCTTTAGAAGGTCTCTTACGTTTCTACCTGCTCTTTTGTGTCTCAGTCATCATTATAAGAAGTATATGCTATTAATAAATTAGTACTGGGGGTGTGGGGGTAGAGCTGCAAAGCCATATCAGCTGACCTATACACCTGCAGTAGGAAGATGAGTGTGCTATGCAGACCAGCTGAAGCCCAGAAAACCTGTAGGCACATAAACTGTAATAAATTATTGTATCAAATTATTATGGAAAAGTTTTGTTATGCAGCATTATTTTAACAAAATCTAACCAATAGAAGGCACAAAGAATACACAAGAATTTAAAAAACAGTTATTTAAATGTAAGGAAGTTGTTATAGGTGGCTTTGCTTTTAATGATGGGGAGATATGAAACCATCATTCTCAGCAAACTGACACAAGAACAGAAAACCAAACCCTGCATGTTATCACTCATAGGTAGGTGTTGAACAATTAGAACATGTGGACACAGGGAGAGGAGCATCACACACTTCGGTCAGTTTGTGGGGGACTAGGGGAGGAACAGCAGGGGGTGGGGAGGGTGGGGAGGGATAACGAGGGGAGAAATACTAGATATAGGTGATGAAGAAATGAAGGCAGCAAACCACCTTGCCATGCATGTACCCCTGCAACAATCCTGCATGATCTGCACATGTACCCCAGAACCTAAAGTACAATTAAAAAATAAAAAGCTTAGATAGTTAAAAAATGGGGAAGATAGTTATGTTTGCAGAGAACGGTATGAGAAGAATATATGGAAATAAAAGATTTATACCTCTGTCAATAAAGGAAGCAATCTGGGAATAAGATTCTTCGCATAATCTCTGCCCCACAAATATTGTGGTAACTTCCTTGTTTAAGTTCATAAAATAAGGCAGGATGAAGGAGAGAATTGAAAGTGAAATTAGATAACTTTTCTCTCTCCTTTATCCCTCCATGATGACTAGAAGGGTGATTTTAACATTCAGTATCACTTCAAAGGTATCTGTATTTTATCCTGGCTGTCTGGAATGAAATGGATGGTTCTAAGATTAAATTGTAGATTTATAATAGTGAGAGAAAGTTTCTCATAAATTATATCTTAATATTATGTTACAGTGTTAATGGCAATTACATACTATTAATATGGTAATATGGTGCTAAGATCGTGACAAAAGTGAATTTATAAAATATTGTGTAGACACTAGGAATTTAATTATGATTCACCAGTCCACTGGTTTGAAGATGAATATCTTTCATTGCCTCACAATACAGATTTTTAAGAGCTCACAGGATTCTCCAAATAATTTATGTATAATTATGCCATTAAGGTAAATATGATGAAAATGATAACACTATATTAGGAAAAACTAACACAAACTGTTTTTAAAAATAATTTTCAATTAAATTACATTGTATCTGGTTCATTTTCATGTGTTCAATTTCATTGACAAAATGCCTACACAAATTTAACTGGCTTTAAGTTGCAGGGAATCTCATAATATCATTAATATGCCATTTTTATTTGTGTGACGTAACACCTTTTAGAGAAGTCCTTATTCAGACAAGGCCATGGGCCCCACTATGTAGAGACAATGCACTGAAAGTAAATTAGTAAACTTAGAAAATGTTCTCTAACCTTTTAGGCTGCTAACAGAGTTGAGAGAGAGCAGTCTATTTATGACAAGGTGTAATTAAAATTGGCAGATAATTTCAATGTCATTTTGGCCAATACTGTCAATTTTCTATTCGTTTTTCTAAGCTTGCTGTAAGTAGGCAGTCAATAGTTGATACAACTGTGTGAATATTTCAGCCTCTTGTGAACCTAGCCATCAAGTCTGGAAAAAGTGTGTTTTAGCTTATGTTCTCCAGAGTCACTCTTCAGATTGTTCTCAACCTTGATCTACTTGGCCAATGGCATGTGGGTAGAAACCGTCTAGTGGGCAAAGTTTAAGCTTCAGCTATAGGACGTCCTTCATATTACTAAACCCAGTTAGCAATTGTTTCATACTGTTTGTGTGTATAGCCTTCAGATAGTCTTACAAATGCTAAGGAACAGCTTGTCTCCCCTTAGGCACTCTTCCTTGAGCCTCAGATTTTAATTATGGCATCTAGTGACATAAGGCCACAAGTGTTACACCAAACATGGAAGATGTGAGAGACCGGGGACTTGTACACTTTATAAACATTAAATATTGTAATTCAACTTGGTAGATAAGTATTTAATGGTCAAATGCAAGTAGTAGCTTAGATGATTGATTTGAGATCTTTCCTAATTTCTAAGGTAGCATTCAGTTCTAAGATTTTTCTCTCAACAGTTTTAGTTGCATCCCACATAATTTGACATGTTGCATTTTCATTTTCATTTAATTCCATCTATATTTTTACATTTTAATTTAAACTTCCTCTTTGACTATAAATTATTTAAAAGTATGTTTTTAAATTTCTATTTGATTAGATAGGAGATTCTTCTGTTCTCTTTTTGTTATTGATTTCTAGTTTGATTTTATTATTGTCAGAAAAGGCATTCTGTATGATTTTATTTTATAAAAATGTGTTGAGGTTTGTTGCAGGGCTCCAAATATGGTCTACTTTGGTGAAAGTTTCATAGCCATTAGGAATAATAAAATAGACATTTTGCTATTGTCTGAAACGGACTGAATTTATATACACAAATATATAGGAAAAAGGAATATGTATACATGTGCATATGTGTGTGTATAAATATGCATATATATACATATTTATTCATATATGTTAGTGCATATATAATAATTTCTGTTGAGTATGTTGTTGAGGTTGTCTATATCCTTTTTCAATTTTATATCTAGTGATCATATATGCTTTTGAGTTCTGGAAAGAAGATTATAAAGTCCACATGTATAATTACGGATTTCTCCATTGCTCCTTTCAGCTCTGTCAGTTTTTATTTATGTATTTTGAGGCTTTGTTGTTTGGTATATACACAGTTGTAATTGTTGTATCTTCCTGCGAAATTAAACTTTTTATTATAATGTAATACAATGTTCTTTTTGTCTCTAAAATTTTTTTTTTTTGGTCTGAGGTATACTTAATCAGGTATTAATATAGCTACTCTTGACTTTCTTATTAATGTTTGCAATAATATGTAGTGAAACTCTTCTTTGAAAAAAAATGGGAAATAAAGCATTCTCAGACAACATAAAATAAAATAAAGAATGTATTGCCAGTAGACTTGCTTTACAGGTTAGCTTAAAAAAAAACACAAATAAAATAATTATTCTTTAAACATAAATAATAAAACAAATAATTTTGAACCATCAGAAAGGAAAAAGGAAAATCAGAAAGAGCATAAATGTAGGTATATACAATAGACTATATCTTACTTATGAATTTTAGAAATTATATTAGATAATTAAATCAAAAGTCATAATGCTATCTTACAATAGGTATAATGACATATTAGATAATTTTATTTAAAGGTAGGGAAGGTAAAGGGAACTAATTCATAGCTGAGAGTTCATTTCATTTTGTATTTGAAAATTGTTGGACCACTTCCTTCTTTTCTCCGTGATTTCAGATGAAAAAACCATTGACATTAGAACTGGTATCATCCTGTAGATAACGTTTCATTTCTCTCTTGCTGCTTTCGAAATGTTTTTCTTATGTTTGATTTTCAGAAGTTTATTTATGATGTGTTTGGCATAAATTTCTCTGCATTTAACCACTTTGGATTATTTCTTTCATGAACATTTCCATTTTTTGCCAAAGTCAAGAAGTTTTCAGCTATTCATGCTTTGAATGCTCTTTCATACCCACTGTCACTTTTCCCTTCTCTTGTGGCTGTGATAACATGAATGCTGAACATTTAGCTATGTTCCCTCAAGTCCCTGAAGCTCTGTTCCCTTCCTCTTCTTTTTCTTCCTCTTCTTCCGTTTCCATTTCAGCTGCTCTTTTTGTCTAGTTTCTCTCTACTTTTCAAGCTGGGTGAATTACATTGATTCGTCCTTGTGTTCCTTTATTTTATCCTCTGTCATCTCAAAACACTATTAAGCCTACACAAAGAGTTTTTTTTATTTCAAATACTGTATTTTCCCCTTTTATATATTTATTTGGTTCCTTTTTTATAACTTCTAAGTTTTTGGTGAGATTTTCTATATTTCATATTTGTTTCAAAAGAATCTGTAATTGTTTCAGGATAGCTGTTTCAAAATCCCCATCTATTCAACAATAATTTCAACATCTGATTCATTTAAGCACTGATGGATGTCAGTTGATTGTCTTTTCTCAGTCAAATTGTAATTTTCTTGGTTCCTAGTATGATGGGTGATTTTCAGTTGTGTCCTAGACATGGTTTAGTCTACTCTGCAGTCTGCAGTTCCTTGACAGTTTAATTTTTACATCCTTTGTGCTATTATTTTGGCTTGTTTTTTAGTTTGGTCTGATGCTTATGGGGCTCTCACTGGTTCTTGCTTCTGCTGACTCAATAGGAAACTAAGAGATCAGGTGGGGCTACTGGGTGTCTCTAGGTGGAGGAAAGGACTCCCAGGTTCCCTCTCTCGATGCTCATTTATTGCTGGCCCCTAATCCCCGCTGCCCCAGTGTCTCTGCTCTGTGTAGAGGGAGTATCAGGCCCATATGTACACAAAAAGACCTTCTGGGTCAGGATGCCTTCAATGTCTGAGTTCCTCTTTGCAGTTCTCTCGCCATATGGGGGTCTCCTGGTGTGGGTAGAAAGTCTTAATCTGCACGGGTCATCACTGTCAGGAGCTTGCAGTGGCAGGATTCCCCTGCCTGGGGGGACCTAGAGAGCAATTCTGGGAACAGTCACTTGCAGGGGTAGGATCCCTGTACCTGTGTCCCTTCCCTTCCTGGTGTCCCTGGGAAGGGAGAAGTCTCAAGACCATGGTGACAAGAAGGCTTCTCAAACCCATCTGCTTGCTGTGTTCTTTCTTACAAGTAAGTGCCATTGGCAGCTTCAGTATTTCTCTGTGGAGAAGTCATCTCTGGTCCAGTGGGGAGAAGAGTGTTTCCTTGGTTGTCCATTGTTTGTGAGCCTCCAGATTGATTTTCTTGTTAGCTCTGCCAGTTTTGTGTTTCCTACGGGGTTCCGTTCTATGTGGGAAAGGAATGGGCCTAGATAGGGTACTTGCTTTTGTTAGGTTGGGGATCGGGAATACTGGCTCTGGGTCCCCTTCCTCTGTTGGTTGGGAATCACAAGACACTCTTTGGCTGTGTTGTTTCTCCAGCCCTGGGTCCCTGACCAGTATACTGTCATATCACCTTTCAGAGATCTCCCTCATTGCGTTGCTATGGACTGAGTGTTTGTGCAGGCCAAAAATTCGTATGCTGAAACCTAATTCCCAAGGTGTTGGAATTAGGAGGTGGGGCCTTTTATGTGGCAGAGCTCTCACAAATGGAATTAGTGTTTTTTTAGAAGAGGCTCCAGAGAGTTCTCACACCCCTTCTTCCATGTAAGTTCATGGTGAGAAGACAGGTGTCTGCACACATAGATATGGGATCAACCTTGCACAAAATCTGCCAGTAGATTGACCTTGGACTTCCTAGCCTCCAGAACTGTGGTAAAAGAAAGGTTTATTGTTTATAAGCTATCTAGTCCATGCTATTTTTTGATATAAGAACTGAAAGGACTGAAATATACCTCTTGTTCTATTTCCTGGGTTTATATTTATATTTAAAAATTTTAATGTACAGGAAGTACAAAAAAAAGTGGCTCTATATCATCTTATCTTAACCTGAAGTCCATTATATATTTCTCAAAACCAGTTTTTTAGTCTGAAAATTGCTCTGAGTATTTAAAATCAGATGTCAGTAAACATGACATCTGTGTTGGGTAGGAAAACCCATTAGCATCAGCTTTTCCCACTCACTTCCATCACATTTTAGAGATGTCAAGACAAAAAGTCACTCTCATAATTAAATCCACAATGAAGAATCTTAAAATTCTTTACAAAAAGCAGTGTGTCACTGTGTGACTCTGTATGCATTTTATTCTCTCAGATGAGTGAGGCAATAAATTCAGATAAAACAAGAAACTACACAAAGTTGTGTAACAAGTTAATGTGACATAAATTATACAACTAATTCCTATATTGCTGGCAGTTCCAATTGGCTTTAAATGGCCATATCTAAGCAAGCTAACATTTCATTTGTGAGAACTACCTGAAAGGGCTATATAAAGAAGTTTTTAAAGAAAAATGGGTATACATATTAATATTCATATATATGCAATATACATATATGGAGAGAGATAAGTGGAGATAAGATACCCATTGCAAAATGGGAAGGAACGCCATGCATCTGTTGACTTTAACTCCTGAATGTTGATGGCCTCCCTGCTCATGATGAAACAAAGAATTTATTCCCTGATTGCAAAGCCATCCACAGCTACTCAAGCAAAGGGTGATTTGAAGAATAATTTATTTTTTAGCTTTTATGGTATCTGAGATTTCTGTGGTAGTATCCAAAATTTATCCTACAAACTTGCATATGCAGTAAATATGCAAGTCAGAACACGAATATTTCATCTAATACATCAGACTCTATGCTAGACTGAATAAGTCCCCAAAAATATGTACTTAAAGTAAGGACCTTGAGATGAAATTATACTGGGTTATAGACTGGGATCAACATATTTCCAAGGGGCCTGATAAAAGAGTCTTTATACGGGTATCAGAGTCAGAGAGATATGAGCACAGGAGCAGAGATCTGTATAAGATAAGGGAGGGACCACAAGCCAAAAAATGCAAGCAGCTTCTAGAAGCTGGAAAGGCAAGGAAATAGATTCTCCCCTAGAGCTTCCAGAAAGAATGCAGCCCTGCTGACATCTTGATTTTGTAACTCCTGAACTCCAGAACTATAAGTAAAGTTTTTTGTTGTTGTTGTTTTAAACTACTACATTTGTAGTGATTTGCAACAGCGGCAGTAAGAAACAAAGCCTCCAAGTTAGTTTTCTTTTAAGCATATTCACTTGCACAATATCATCAAATCTTCTTTTCCATCCCTTTGCCCAAAACCTTACTGTTCCTTTGCCTAACTGACAAATGGGAGAAACAAAAACTTTTTCTGGACTCTGTTTTAGAAACCATACTACTGCTAAGATTCTTACTCCAAAAATCCTCTGAAGGCACAAAGATTTTCAGCTCAAAACGATTTGTGTGTTTGGGTATATTTAAGTGCCAAAGTTTCTTTCTGATCACACATACATAACATATGCATATACGAATATATATATATATACACACACACACACATATATATACATATATATATATATATATATATATATATAATCTATTTATTTATTTATAAATTCTTCCTAGACAATGTATGCTACCATGTTAATACAACTTGATGTAGGTAAGATTTTTTTTTTTTTTTTTGTTCACTACTGGATTTCCAGAACCCAGAACAGTCAAGGTCTATTGAACAATGAAAAATTCAGTTGAGTACTAACACAAACTATAACTCTGTTTATCCCCAGTTATCAGGACTGGGTGTCTTCCAAGCTCACAGTCACGAGCTAAAACTAGATCTTGTTGTTATTTTCTTACCAAATTATCGCATGCTGACATCGTGTGCACCTTATAACTGAAAAGCTTAACTCAGACTTATAGTCTAATGCACATGGTTTTGGGGGACTTTAAAAATTTTGATTCAATTGTGTGCTTATTGGTGACAACTCTAACTTAGTTGTGGTAATCAAGAGACAGCAAATTCACGTTCATGAAGAAGCGATGAGTAACATTCTCTATAACTACATTGAAATGATTCAGAACGGAGCCAAGTAGGATAGCGTGTACCTCAGTGTTTTTTTGAAAGAGAGGAATTAAAAATTCAGGATGAAATCCATTACTGATAGAATCAAATGTCATTTCATCTAAACCTTTGAGATATCTGGAATGTTTGCTGTGATACAAGTTTGTCATGAAAACACAGCTGGAAATCACATTACAGATGAAGGAAGCTAAGCTAATGTCACCCTCTCTGGTGAATTAGCAAGCATAGAAAAGTATTATTAATATTACTATTATTTGAGACAGAATCTCCCTCTGTCACCTAGGCTGGAGTGCAGTGGTGTGATCTCAGCTCACTGCAATCTTTGCCTCCCAGGCTCAAGCGATTCTTCTGCTTCAGCCTCCCAAGTAGCTGGGACCACAGGCATGCACTACCACGCTTGGATAATTTTTATATTTTTAGTAGAGACAGGGTTTCACCATGGTGGCCAGGCTGGTCTCGAACTCCTGAACTCAAGCAATAGGCCTGCCTCAGCCTCCCAAAGTGCTGGGATTACAGGCATGAGCCACCGTTCCTGGTCATAAAAGATTAAATTGTAATGGCATAAGGAGAGGAATGGTTTCATACATCAGTACTCATCCTTTATCTTGGTTCTGCTCTCCAAGGTCCTGGATCATTTTAGGCAGGCTCACTGACTTTTACTTTGGGTTCCTGTAAATTCAAATCTTTTTTTGTTCCCAGATAGGTTTTTGGAATTTCAGAGTTTAGGGGGAAGAGAAACAGAGAGGTGAGAATTGATTTTAAAAGTGTAATATAATATGCATTGCTGAATATGTGTGGTAGTATTTTCTTCAGTTTATGCTGACACTGAAGTGCTTATAATAAGAAAGAAAGAAAGAGAAAAAGGGAGAGAGGGAGGAGAAAGAAAGAAGGAAGCAAGAAAAATAAAAACAGAAAAAAAATGTATTGAATGTAACAGTAATTGTAAAGAATATGATAATAAATGTATTGTCAGTACGTCTTAGAACGTTATTTAGTTTTCACCCTAATTACATTTTTAAAAGAAGCATTGCAACTGAGAATATAAACTCATTTACCTACTGATTTTAAAAATCAATTAATTAAAATGTCTTAATGCTATATACATATGAAGCATTCTGAAATACCTTCCCAGTTAAGGTGACAGATTTTAAATAAATATTTCATAGAATGTTACTTTGCATTCAACCTAATATTTTAAGATGTTTTGCCTACAGTGTCACCAGATTGATTTTACTTTTCCACAAACATCATTATCATGTTTTCTTTCTGCCCTCCCTTCTGTGGCTTCCTGGGATCTGGGACGTTCACATCAAGCATAGCAAACAATTTAACATGCCATTAGAGGCTTCACAATGTTTTCTAACTTCCTTTCTTCCTCCCTTCACCTCCCCTTCTCTTCATCTTTCTGCTTTTCTCTCTCTCTCTCTCTCCGATTAAACAGTGAGTCCTTGTCATATGTGGGCATTATTCTTAGCATTGGTACCATTGTAGGGAACAGGAGAATCAGGACCTCTATTTATTTGAACACCCTGTAATGAAGAAGGATGTTTAATAGAACAGCAACATTAAGCTTACACCAAAGAAGCCCAAATGAAGGAGGTAACAGCACAGATTCTGGAGCTGTTTCAATCGCGGCTTCATAACTGATAAATGCATGACTTGAGATGCTATGTAATCTTCCGGAGGCCATTTTTTAAAAATCTACAGACAAGGAATAATAAGAAGGAGGAGGAGGAAAAGAAGAATGATAACTGCTTTATACATTCCCCGAGAATACTAATCGAGATAATATTTATAACTATGCAGTTGAATATTGTAAAGTCTCAATAAATGTTAGCTGCTATCATTGTCATTATTAGTATGTGTTGTTGTTAGAGGTTGGGCTAAACAATATACATGTGCTTTAGGAGTTCAGTTGAATTTGAGAACTGCAAAACAGCTTCCTATGACTCATAAAAATAATGATTTTCATCCAGTCTATCCAGTCTATGATAGACTGGATAAAGGATATGTGGCACATATACACCCACAGAATACTATGCAGCCATAAAAAAGGATGAGTCCATTTGCAGGGACATGGATGAAGCCGGAAACCATCATTCTCAGCAAACTGACGCAAGAACAGAAAACCAAACACCACACGTTCTCATTCATAAGTTGTTGTTGAACAATGAGAACACATGCACACAGGGAGGGGAACATTACACACTGGGGCCTGTTAAGGTGTGCGGGGGAGCTAGGGGAGGGATAGCAAGGGGTAGAGGGACTGGGGAGGGCTAACATTAGGAGAAATACCTAATATAGCTGATGGGGTATTGGATGCAGCAAACCACCATCGCATGTGTATACCTATGTAACAATCCTGCATGACCTGCACATGTACCCCAGAACTTAAATTATAATACAAATAAATAAATAAAATAAATAATGGTTTTTAATGACCAAAAAATCATTCCACCTGGAATCCAATAGATTTGGGATAGGTAACCAGGATAGTTGAAAATGGCCCTAGTATGATTTTCTTCACAGGGCTTTTCCAAATTAGGGGGACAAAGGCGAGTTTGTCAACCAAAACATAACATAATGCACTTGTGCTGCTCCAGAGTGAAGGAGCCCCACACAGCACATGCCTCCCAGATCCTCTTTGGCTGCCTCTTTTATCTGCTGCTTTTCAACATGAAAGAGGCTAATAAAGCATTGCAGAGAACAAAGAGCATGTACAGTATAAAAATGACAACGGAAAAACTGGAAATGTTGAACGATCTGGTGAATAAAGGGCATATCATTCATTCCTGGACATACATTTATTTTCAGTTCCAATTATTATTGCTGAATCCATGCAAGAGGTAACATATGAAGCAAAGCTGGCAACTTTGTTCATCAATGACCCAGGGAATAAGAACAGAGAAAATAAAAGTTAGCTTATGAAATGAGTCACTGCTGCATCTTGTGTTGGTATTTCTGAACATACTATTTTTGTCTAGATCCTTTTATGCTCATTACTGAAATTACAGTGAAAGATAAATGAAGGAAGCCTACACAAAGAACTTCAGGATCATCATGGCCCTTACTTAAAGAATAGTGATTTGCATTTTATTGCAGAGATAGAGTGATTCTATCAACACACACACACACACACACACAAAAAGATGGCAAAAAAGGATGTAAGTCATACAGGAGGTGACTTAGTGTGATGAGTAATGCCATTAATAACAATGGCCTTGGACCAGGAATCAGGGATCCTGGCAGACATTTCAATATACTGTAGTTCTAGCTGGCAGAGCAGTCCTGGGTTACTGAGGAAATAAATCCTTGAACCCCCCCATGCTTTAATGTGTCAAGTGCAGGGAACCTTTAGAACCTTCCTCATTTCTCAAAAGTGATTGTGCCAATCAGAGGAGAACCAGCCACTGTGCTTCTCCTCATCAGCTAAAACAACAAACTGCTATGACTATATCAATAATTCATTTAACTAAATCCTATTGATGTTTTTGTTGGAATGTATGCATTTATCAGAGTATAGATTTGCTTTTAAATCTCTAAGTCTCAACTTATACTTGATTTGTAAATACCGTATTTTTTAAATCAGTAAAGTCATACTATCCCCATTCCTTTTTCTCTTCATCTGTCTTTTTCCTCTGGATGTATTTTGCTGGAAACATACACGGAATTCTAAACTTTTTCCACTCTTAGTGTCCAAAGTATGGCTGGGCATGAGCAGCTTTGGTATCTATTAGGAGTTTATTAAAAATGCAGACCCTCGGGCTCCACCCTTCCCCTGTGGGATCAGACTTTGCATTTGAACAAGAATCCCAGGTGATTCCTTTTGCACCTTACGTGTGAGGAACACTAATTTAATTCAATTTAATTGTCAGGTTGGTTTTGAATCATCATTTATTTCATACTCCAGTGGCAAAGATAAGAATAAAGATTCAAAACAAAGCACACAAACTCTCAAACCTTGCTTAGGGTTGGGAGAAGTCTCTAGTGGTCTAGTCCAGACTCCTCTTCTTAAATTGAAAGGAATAATAGTATGCCCAGGATTATGTTCTTACTGAGCCAGAAGCAAAAATCTTAATCTGCTGACTTGAGTCATAGGTAGTTTTCAACAATACCATGTTGACAAAATTTACTTTGCTACTGAACTTTTCTATTTTCTCTCTCTGGCCACAGAAAAGTTAATCACAGGTTCTCTGGGTTACCCTTGGTGACTTGGTCTGTGACTCTTAGGCACCTGTGTGCATGTACTTATTCATAGCAGAAAACAACTATAAACTGCTCAGTGGAGACCAAGGTCATCGAGGCTGCCTTAGTGGTGGCTTGGCTAATTCACTACCCTTTGCCTCTGGCTCCTCAATTATGGAGTAGGAGATGTTTCATCTTTACAGAGACCTTTGACAGTCTTAGCTGAAAAGCCTCTGAGAAGTGAAGAGTAATGCTGTGCCCTGCAAATGAAAACTACACCACTCTGAGAACTCTCTCTGTATCTGGAACTGAAACTGAAATTCACAGCTGTCATTGGTGTAAATCATATATTACTCAGCAGTTTATTCCCACAGTCAGAGCCAAAGTTGTTTTGCAATTTATGAGCTGTACACACTTGGTTCTCTGTGGAAATAACAGTCTATGATAGAAAGAACAATAGATTTGGGGTTTGAAGTTCTGGCTTTGAGCCCCACTTTCTCCACTTACTACTTCAGTGCCTAGAGGCTGCTCTTCCATCTCTCCGGGCTTCTATTCCCTCTTTTTAAATAGCCTTAATTCTGCTTATGTCAAGATATTCCCCTCTAGTGTTTGCCATTGACACTATTTTTCATCTGCCCCAGTGTAGAGAACATCCTTCCACTGTTCCAGTGTTCATATTTTTCCTTTACTAAGACCACTTGTTTTTTATTTTGCTGTCCACGTGGCCTCAGGCAATGTAACTCTACTCTCAGCTCTTCCAGAGCAGTATGTGACCATGCTGAAGCCAATGAGCACACTCAATGCCCTCTGGTCTCAAAAACTGTGTTTAGTAGATGACATGTGAACCATTGCACTCGCCCAATGGGATGGTCCCGGGACTGGCCAGTGAATGCTGCATCCAAGAGTTTCGCTTCCGTTTCACTGCGCAAGGAACAAGATGTATGTCATTTTTATGACCATTCCCTTCCACGACAGATACCAACTTGAGGACAAAATTGACACACTGAGGTGGCAGCGATGAAAGAACTGGAGCCTGAAAGGCACCATTGACTTCTGGATCAAGCCACACTTATAAACAACTTTATCTCTGTACTTTTCAGTTATCTAAAATAGTTCTCTTCATTGCTTAAACAAGGTTGAGTGTGTGTATTTCTAAACCAGGAAACCTAATCATGTGGGCTAATATAAACATTGTGGTCACAACAATGTTTTTAATTAGCCAACTTTTCACACATTTTTAAAAATATTATTTATAATTTACTCCACTCCAAAAAACATAGCATGGGATGTTGTTTAGACAACCAATGCTAAGGATTCTTTGAATACTGAGATAAAAATACATATACACACACACATATATACAGTATGTGTATATATATACACACACATATATATGTACATATATGTATATATGTGTGTGTATATACATATATGTGTATACATATATATACATATGTGTGTGTATGTTTTGTAAACTACGAAGTACTCAAAGATCTAAAATATCATTATTTCACAAAGCAGTGAGTCTTAAGGAAACATTAATCTTGGTCTTACTTTATTTAAGGTAAATAAACTAAAGGAATCTATAGGTCTTATTCCCCAAATAGTGAATATACATATCCACACAATTTCCACAGAATCTCACAGAGGTCATGGACAAACTTCACAGGTCATTTATTATGTCTTCAGGACTGATCTTTTAGAATTGATTCTTTAATGTATAGTTTATGGGTACATAGCTTAACAAAGATTTTTAAAACCATACACTGTCCTAAGCACCAATGCATTCTAAGAATTCCTCCATCAAATATATCTTCTTAGAAACTCCCACCTCAAAGCTCTATTAGAATTCAGTCAAAGCTCCATTACAATCAAAACCACAATTAGAGATGTTAGTTGAAGTCAATGGTCCTATGCTTTTCTTGTGATCTGCCTTTACATGTCTCCTTAAATTATTTCATAATAAGGTGGGGAAATTTTTGATGGCTATCTAAAACACAGATTGAAGTAGAAAAAAACCGCAATAATTAAATTCAAGATTTTATTTGTGAAGTCATTTTACATCCGTCTAAAAGCAACTCAGAATATTTCTACAGCTCCCTCTTCCAATCGAACTTCAGAAAGGAGAGGGCAGCAGACAGATATGGGAAAAACGAAGCAGGTTTAGAAAGAGTAAGAAAGTATTTCCAACCTCCCCCACTCATCCACTACAAACCTCGTGCTGTGAAAAATCTTCAGCACAAAAGAGCAACAGCAAATTTATGATGCAAGCTTGGGCAGAGGGCTGCAGTTTTAGAGTTGGAAAAACCATGATTTGAATTTCAATTTTCCCACCTTCTTGCTATGTGATATGGGGAATTTACTTAATTGATTTCTAATTGCTACCCCTGCTTTTGCTTTTTCCCTTCTCTTTAAAGCCTTTTCTCAACATTCTTCTCATTGCCTATACCTCTCCAGCCATGCCAAAATGCGCTAGCATGTTCTTCCCTAATGGACTGCCTGTAACAGTCATCTGCAGACAGTTACAGGGCTTACTCTCCCACCTTTGGGCATTTGCTTCCATCTCACAGTTTCATGGAAGGAAGTCCTGACCCCCATGTTTAGTACTGCAACTCCTTCATGTTGCTCTAAGTTTCATGTTCCTTAGTCCATATCATCTTGAACAGCCTGTATTATATTAACATATATGTAAACATTGTGTTTATTGTACCTTCTTTGCCAGATTATAAACTCTGGAGAGATAGGAGAAAATAGAATTGATGTGATTCTCCAATGTCATCCCATCACCTAGAAGAGTGCCTGGCATAATAGGAACTCAATGCATGTTTAATTTATATAATTAAATATATTAATCTCTGTGAATTTTTTTAAATCTGGAAATTGGACAATGTGATATTACTGAGGTAGACCACCACTACCGAGGGAGTTCTAACTGTACCTCTGTAAACAAAACCACAAGGAAGTTTACACAGCAGCTGGGCAGGGCCCGCAGCAGCTCAGCAATGCCTCTGCTGACAGACTGTGACTAGACTACCTCCTTGCTGCGCAGGGCATCTCTGAAAAAAGGCAGCAGTGAGAGTTCCGCGAAGCACCAGCCCTTCCACCATGGTTGCCATTGGAGAGTAGTAGCCATGGCTCTTTGCTATCCTATGGCTGTGGACCTCAACAAGGGCCACAAGGTAACCAAGAATGTGGGCAAGCCCAGGCACAGCCACTGCCATGGGCATCTGACCAAACACACCAAGTTCATGCGGGACATGATCCGGGAAGTGCTTGGCTTTGCCCCGTACGAGCGACACGCCATGGAGTTGCTGAAGGTCTCCAAGGACAAACGGGCCCTCAAGTTCATCAAGAAAAGGGTGGGGACACACATCTGTGCCAAGAGGAAGTGGGAGGAGCTGAGCAATATCCTGGCCTCCATGAGGAAAGCCGCTGCCAAGAAAGACTAAGCTCCCTCCTCTGCCATCTCCCTGAAATAAACAGCTGCACCCCGCCCCGCCAAAAAAAAGCCAGCAGCATGTCAGGAACTTATAAATAAAGCTCCACCTTCCCAGGACAGAGCACCTGGGAAAAGAGGCAGGTATGAGTTCCACTGTAGCAGACTTAAACATACCTGCCCAGCAGCTCTGAACAGAACAACGGAACTCCCAGCACAGCACCTAAGCTCTGATAAGGGACAGACTGTCTCCTCAAGCAGCTCCCTGACCCCCATATATCTGAAGAGGTACCTCATAAAGGAGAGCTCAGGCTGACATCTGGGCAGGTACCCTTCTGGGACGAAGATAACAGAAGAAGAAACTGGCACAACCCTTGCTGTTCTGCAGCCCCCACAGGTGATTCCCAGGCAAACAGGGTCTGGAGTGGACCTCCAGCAGACCTGCAGCAAAGGAGCCTGACTGTTAAAAAGAAAACTGAAAACCAGAGAGAAATAGCTTCAACATCAACAAAAAGGATGTCCACTCAGAGACACCATCTGAAAATCACCAACTGCAAAGACTGCAGGTAGATAAATCTACGAAGACTGGAAGAAACCAGTGCAAAGGGATGAAAACACCCAAAACCAGAATGCCTCTCTTCCTCCCAGGGGTCATAACTCCTTACCAGCAAGGGAACAAAGCTAGATGGAGGATGAGTCTGATGAACTGACAGAAGCAGGCTTCAGAAGGTGGGTAATAAGAAATTTTGCTGAGCTAAAAGAACATGTTCTAACCCAATGCAAAGAAACGAAGAAACTGGAAAAAAGGTTAGATTAAATGCTAGCTAGAATAACCATCTTAGAGAGGAACGTAAATGAATTGATGGAGCTGAAAAACACAACACGAGAACTTTGAAAAGCACACACAAGTTTCAGTAGTCAAATTGACCAAGCAGAAGAAAAGATATCAGAAATTGAAGATCAACTCAGTGAAATAAAATGAGAAGGCAAGATTCAAGAAAAAAGAGTGAAAAGAAATGAACAA
>NW_016107617.1:1733554-1807748 GCF_001604975.1 Cebus imitator
AAAAAACAAAATGTTAAAGTGAGATGGTTACAAGTGCTGTTTAACCAGTTATGTTTAAGCTGAGCCCTTCAATTCATGTTATCCCTTGAGGCAGGAAGAGAACAAACAATCAAGATCAAGGAAACAGTTGTTAGGTCCCAACCTGAGAGATAATTGGGTCAAGACTTTTGTTTGAGGAAATTTTATTTCTGGAGACAATACGGATTCTTATGGCTTTTAGAAGAAGTATTAAAGGTTTGTCTCTCTCTTTCACACTGCATTCTTATTTTTATACAAGGTTGGGTCCAGATTACAGAAAACACACACAATCCCCGATAATTAGAAGTGCTGACATAAATTGGTCATATTCATGGAAAATTATTAATCCAAGTGTGAAGTGTAGGCTGTTTGTAAAGGAAGTCCCAATTTGGGGTTATTTCTAGGGAGAGTGAATCTTAGTAATATTTAGATACATGTGGAAACAAGGGTGGATGCAAATCACTTCAAGAAAGACAAGGATACAATGCTCAGGATCAGGCAGACAGAAATGGGAGGAAAGGAATGAATACCTGAGGGACAGGAAGAAGCAGCTTGGGGTTAGAGATATTCTATGACTGGAATAATTTTGTCCAGTTTTTCAGGTTTAAATTCTTTTAATTTTAACTTCGATAATGCTGTCCTTTGCCAAGCAAAGGTTTTTGTGGTTTTACGGTACAACCTAGCAGTTTCTTCTGTTACTGTTCGTGATTTTGAGTCACAATTGGGAGGTTTTACCGTCTAAAAGATTATGGCAGAATTTACCCATTTTCCCTAATACCAGTATGATTTTATATTTTCCATTAAAATCAATACTAGGAATTAGCTTCTTTCAAGATAATAGATACTTACTGTGTGCTTAGAACTGTGCATGAACTAACCGACTTAGTCTTCACTACAATTTTGAGATGCGGATGTTATGTATTCTATGCATGTATGTATAAAAGGAGAAATTGAGAGTCAGAGAACTTAAGTGAATTCTAAAAGGTCATGCAGCTCATAAGTAGCAGTGCGGCAGAGCCATAAGTTCAACCCACCTCTAATTCTGGAGTACTTAAAGACCATAGGATGCTGGTTTCCTGAAAGACACACAGTCAGAATGAGAGATTTACGGGTTAGGGTAATGGTGAAGGAGAACAAGTGACAAATTGTACTGTTTTATGGAGAAGAGCGATGCAATAAGACAATTTCCATAGGTCCTAAAGCATATTATCTTGTTTGGCTTGGGGTATTTCCTCCCACTGACATAATAATTTACAAAAGTGACTTTTATCCAATGAATCTGATCATTGATTGTTTCATTAATTAGAATTTGTCAGTTTCACTATTACCTTCCACTAATATCATCTCGCTGTGTACTTTCTGAGTAAGTGCTACCTATGTTTACTTTCAAAAGGAAAGGGAGCTCATGTATAACAAAACCTCAGAACTGATTAAAGAGTGCCTAAAACTATATCTCAAAATCCAGGCTTATCCATTGGGCTCAAAGCTTTAGATGTGATAAATCATACATAATGCAAGAGCAAAAGAGTTAGAGAAAGTTCACCGAAAATCATTTGAACTTCCATTAAGAGTGTTACAGCTGTCTCTCCTCCATCACACCATTAAGCATCTCATTATCATTAGCTCTCTTTGTGGGTTTTAACAATTGTCTTTTCGTCTAAACACCACTTCATGCTCTGACCCAACAAATGCAATTTTGACCCCATTAACCTGGTTGGTGTTAACATTGGAATAATAAAGAATTGAAACCAATCTCCATATGAATGTTTAGTTGGAGTCTTATTTAAGTTTGATAGTTGAGTTTTCTGGCCATTGTCATGGGCTTTACCCTCCAACTAGGTCAACCAGCATCTCTTGGAGACCCAGAGTTTGTGTAAAGGCATGGCAATGAATAAATGGATATGAAGCTCTTTTCATCAGTAGAAAATACAATAGAAGTTAATGTTCCTCAGTGTAGTGGTAAGACCCTTAGAGATGATCCCACCTTAACCAAATGGCAATGAGAACAGAGGAGGGGGATAGATTTGAGGGTACTTGTACATTTTTTAACAGCTATATGAAAAAAAGACAGCTATGTGAATTTTGTTTTGTAAGGTTGACAGATTTAGTAAATAAAAATATAGGATTCCCAGTTCCATTAGAATGTCTGATAAGCAAAGAATAATTTAGTACAATGCAATATCTAGAAAATATTTATATTAAATGAAAATTGTTGTTTATCTGGATTTGAAGTTTACTTGGGCATACTAAAATGTTTCTGCAGTCTTAGTCTTGGCATATTTGGTTTAGGATTTTGGCAGCTACACCTACACAATTATCTGGTTAAGAGAGGAATGGGCTCTTCCTCTATGATCATACAGGAAATGTAATAGAAGCTGCTTTCTCTGTTCCCGGTATTCCAACATCTGCCAGATTTTGAGGGACAGAATACAACCCTGCCTGTGAATCATAATGTTTTCATTTCTCCAGTGCAGTCGAATATTTAGTCTTGTTGTTCACCAAATGGCATTAATGAGAAAATAGGTCAGTGGATTATTTCCCTTGAGATCTAGTTAGCACTAAAAAAAAAAAAAAATCATGACATTTTACAGCTTGGAGGAATCAAACCATAATTCTGTGCAACTCCCATCATTTTAAATAAAGAACTGGAGTTTCCAAGCTGTTCAGAGACTTGTCAAAGGTCAAATGGTAAGTGGCACTGATTCTATGACCCACTCTGCTGGGTCAAATGTGAGCATTTTATTATTTAATTTTCACTGCCAGCCTGAGAATAAGTAATATGAAGGCGGTGCAAAAGTAATTGCCCTTTCAGACTGTGACCTGTAAATCATTATAACTAGGCTCAAACACATCTTTTTATGTCAAAATAGGGGCTATTACGATAAACACACATTTTTGCCCATGAGAAATAAGTGTTTATTGTTGTAGTGTAAAAATTTGTGCTTTAGGATTCGACAAACTCTCGGAAATTATTTTCAGCATCCCATTGTAGAAACATTTTTTCTGCAAAAAGTTATCAAGATGCTTGAAGGAGTGGTAGTTGGTTGGCAAGAAGTCAGGTGAATATGGTGGATGAGGCAACTTTGTAGCCCAATTCTTTCAACTTTTGAAGCAACTATTGTGGGACATGTAGTTGGGCATGGTCATGGAGAAGTTATACCCCTTCTGTTGACCAATACCAGCTGCAGGCACTGAAGTTTTCAGTGCATCTCACTGATTTGCTGCGCATACTTCTCAGGTGTAATGATTTGGCCAGGAATCAGAAAGTTGTAGTGGATCTGACCAGCAGCAGACCACCAAATGGTGACCATGACCTGTTTTTGGCAGAAGTTTGGCTTTCAGAAGTGCTTTGGAGCTTCTTCTCAGTCCAACCACTTAGCTGGTCATATAAAATCCATTTTTTGTCACATGTCACAATCCGAGAGAGAAATGGTTCATTGTTTCATAGAATAAGAGAAGACAACACTTCAAAATGATGATTTTTTAAAAAATTTTCACTCATCTCATGAGGTACCCACTTTCCAAGCTTTTTCACCTTTCCAATTTGCTTCAAATGCTGAATGACCGTAAAATGGTCAACTTGGAGTTCTTCAGCAACTTCTCGTGTAGTTGTGAGAGGATCAGCTTCAATGATTGCTCTCAATTGGTTGTTGTCAACTTCCAATGGCCAGCCGCTACGCTCCTCATCTTCAAGAGCCTCGTCTCCTTAGCAAAATTTCTTGAACCACCAGTGCACTATATGTTCATTAGCAGTTCCTGGGCCAAATGCATTGCTGATGTTGCGAGTTGTCTTCACTGCCTTACAACCCATTTTGAACTAGAATTTTAAAAATTGCTCGAATTTGCTTTTTGTCTAATACCATTTCCATACTCTAAAATAAACATAAAATATGGAGATGTCCATTAAAATGATGTGTAACATAACCATGTTTATTTAAGAATGTATTCCAGTCTCAAACAGCAAATTCCAAGGCAAAAACTTCAATTACTTTTGCACTCACCTAATATAACCACAATTTTATAGATTAAAAAGAGTCTGAGTGAAGTTAACTAATTTTTATTGAAGAAGAAGGACAGAAAATATCGGAGCTGAATATGAGATGAAAATTGTCTGAATCTTGAGTGTATTCTCTCTTAATCTCTACAAAATCTCTCCCTCTCCCCAATTCCTCCCTTTTTATACACACACACACAAACACACACACACACGCACACACATACCCCATGCCATGGGCATAAATACTTCTATTGTATGATTTATATAATGTACTTGTTAAGGAACCAAATCAAGATTTGTAGATTTCTTAACATAAATCTAGCCCCAGGACAGAAATAAACAATTTGAGATGGGCTAGAAGTATCACTCCCACCCAGGTATGGCAGGCTTACAATATCAGAGGAGAGTGCCAGGGTTGGCCTGTGAGTTATTGAGTAGAACAACCCTATTCTGTTATGTTTTTTCTAGTCCTAACTTCTACCTCATTAGCAAAGTTTTCAATAAAGCTGAGAATTGTACTATTTCTTGCATTTTTAATAGATTTGTTTTAGAGCAATTTTAGGTTCACAGCAAAATTGAATGGAGTACACAGAGAGTTCCCATATACTCCTTGACTCCACATTTGCACACCCTCTCCATCAACAGATGTAGAATGGTACATCTATTGCAGCTGTTGAACCTACATTGGCAAGTCATTAGCACCCAGAATTTACAGTTTACATTAGAGTTCACTTTTCGTGGTATCTATTCTATGGGTTGTGACAAATGTACAATGATACGTATCCATCATTATACTTACTGGCTGCATTTAAAATCTGCTTCTGAGTTAGCAATTGCAAGTCTAACTGAAATTTGTCTTAGAAGATAGAGCATCTTGACATGCTGTCAGAAATCTTGGGCCATAATATAGTTAATAAAGTGTTTGAGCAAGGAATAATACAATTTTATAAAAGCAACTGGTATTGGCCAACAGATGTAGCTTTGACAACCTCTCTTAGATTTCCAAATATTCTGTCTTAAAATTTACTTTAGGAAATGTATATAACAGTATTAAGTAAATTATTTAAATGTCTAAGTAGTGATTTTTTTTGCAGCTTTGGAAAATTTTCTTATATTATATATTTGATGATGTTTCCTCTCCCCTTTACAATCTCTTGTAGTTTATTTATTTTTTTAATATATATTTTATTACGTTTTAGGTTTTGGGGTACATGTGAAGAACATGCAAGATTGTTACATAGGTACATACATGGCAATGTGGTTTGCTGCCTTCCTCCCCATCACCTATATCTGGCATTTCTCTCCATGTTATCCCTCCCCATGTTATCCCACCCTGTCCCTCCCCTATTTCCCCAACAGACCCCAGTGTGTAATGCTTCCCTCCCTGTGCCCTATGTTCTCATTGTTCAACACCTGCCTATGAGTGAGAACATGTGGTGTTTGATTTTCCATTCTTGTGTCAGTTTGCTGAGAATGATGGTTTCTAGGTTCATCCATGTCCCTACAAAGGACACAAACTCATCATTTTTTATGTCTGCATAGTATTCCATGGTGTATATGTGCCACATTTTCCCTGTCCAGCCTATCATTGATGGGCATTTGGGTTGATTCCAAGTCTTTGCTATTGTAAACAGTGCTGCAATGAACATTCATGTGCATGTGTCCTTATAATAGAACAATTTATAATCCTTTGGATACATACCCAGTATGGGATTGCTGAGTCAAATGGAATTTCTATTTCTAGGTCCTTGAGGAATCACCACACATTCTTCCACAATGGTTGAACTAATTTACACTCCCACCAACAGTGTAAAAATGTTTCTATTTCTCCACATCCTGTTAGAATGGCGATCAGTAATGAATTTTTATGGGAGTCCAGAGTGAGTCTGAGTTGTTTGTCTGCTAAATATTAATTTGTGTTTTAGTAAATATTATCTTGTTTGCTACAGACCTAGGAACATTCAATACAGCAGGAAAAATAAGACCAAATGTTATATTTAATCACAAATATGAGAATGATATTTTCACTATGATTTCTTCTCAAAAATAAAGTGATTCAACAATGGAGGGTAATTTGTAGTAAAATTACCTTTATTAACCTAATGACTTTTGTGCTGGATAACTTGGGCAGAGAATGCTAGCAAGCTCACATTGGTCTACTTACTTTGAATGTTGGATAAGAAACAACTTTCAAGGTACTGGCATTAAAAAAAAAATCCACATTTTAAATTTCATCAAAACATTTATAAAGAGTTTAAATTTCTTAATATTTTCCCCCTAAAACATTTGTATTGACATAATAACCAACTCCCTGGAATATTTGGAATACTCAAGAACTTCAAATGAACCTAGGCCAGGCTTCAATGTGTGTGAAACCTCTGCTGGCTCAGGAGTTTTTAAATAAACAAAGATAATATAATTATAGAATGAGAGTGCTACTAGAATTAAGTGTCAACTCTATCAGTCCAATTATTAACACATAGTTATATTCAACTAATTGAAAAGTTCTATTGACAATATCACCAAAGAATATTTCAAATCTTTCCATTTGTTTCCATCACCACTGTTACTCTCCTGTCCAAACTTATTTCCAACCTGCTCTGCAATGGACTCAGATCCTAGTTTCTACAGCCCATGCTGGTCCATTGCTCCTCCCTTAAATTAATCCCATCTGTGGTTGGATGCTAGTATAAGTTTTATAAAATACATTTGGATAAATTATCTCAGAGTGTCTCTGAGAAACTCTGATGAAGAAAAAAAAAAAAAAAAGGAAAAAATCATCCTCTTCACTGGAAGCCTCTGAATGATTTAGCCACCTCTGACTCCACCATGATTTTTATAATACAACCAGCTCCTTATTCACTAAACTCTACCTATACTAGTCTTCTCTCTCATCCTTCAATTTGTCAAGACCTTCCCAGTCCCAAAGCATGTTGTTCCCCTTGCTTATTCTTTTCTTCTATTTTCTGTTTAATTTCTGTTCATCCTTCAGGTCTTATCCTACATGTGTCTTTCCCAGGGCATCCTCCTCTGACATCCCTAACAAAGATGTTAGTTAGGTAGCGATGCTATAAGCTCTCACAGCATCCGGAAATTTTACTTTGTAGCACTTAACCACAATTTTATTCTAACAATTATTATTGTATTGGCATAATGTGTTTTTTTCCCTTCCACTAAGCTCCTTGAAACCATGTGTGCTGTTCATAATTGACTTCCCTAATAGCCTGCTGAAAAATTAAAATCACCTGAAGGCACTGAAAAAAATCCTAATACCTAGACCATGCCCCAAATCAATTAAATAAAAGTTTAAGTGCTGCCTGAGTATCAGAACTATTTTAAACTCCCTACTATTTTATTTTAAAGCTCTCATAGTGATTCAAATGGAATTCAAGATTGAGAACATCTGACTTTATACAATATTTGTCATAAAATAGATGTTTAAGAAGCATTGGTTGTATTAAAGGGTAGATTAGAAATATTGAGATGGCCCCAAGACGAGGCATTCACATAGAAGCAAAATAATTAGCCAAGTTTAAATAAAATAGAAAAATTTGAAGAACCCTCTAAATAGGTTAGATGTCTAAACCTATGGAGAGTTAAAAAATCATTATTCATATCCACTAAGAAAACACAATCTAAGTAAAGCTATATCTGACAAGTAAATAAAGTAACTATAACCACAAAATAGAAGATAAGAAACTTGTTATAAATAAAAGAGTCATCTCCCAGTAGAAAAATAAATGTTTGTTTGGACTGAGGAGCAGTAAAAGAGAAATTACAGAGGTGTGAGGTTTGGGACCATCTGTATCCACAAAGCTTAACTAATAGGACTGAGAACTGAAGCCATCTCTGTCAACATGACTTAACCACTTTTTCCAGGGAAATCTTTCTCAGAAAGATAAGAGTATAAACCAATAGATAGCTTCCCTGTTTGCTTCGCTAAATTCCTGCAAACCAATATATCTGAACAAACAGTTTTCTCATCTGGGCAAATAGTTCTCCTATGAGGACATTAGATTGCTCATGTGGGCAAACATCTCATTTGTCAAACTCACTTCAAGACTCTCACCTTGCTGGGTCCACCAATCGGAAATTATTATACTATTTACTTTGTCCTATGTTAATCAGTTTCTCACCTTGAGACACTTGCCTTAAGCTACTTGAGTCCTGACATCAAAAGCCTTTCAATCTTCTGCTGACTTCCCCATTTTGAAGACCCACTAAGCATCTTTCAAAATCAGAAACCTTTCTGAAAAGTCCTTTGACATTGATCAGATTTGAAAAACTGTATCTTCAGTGGAAGCAGACTTTGTTTTCATCTTTTATCTATCTACAACATAGACAAATAGTAAGAAAAAAATTATGATCCGGGTTTGCATTTCACTTCTAAGCCAGGACTTTATTACATGTGTGTAACAATTTAATAAGTGGTGTATCAAGACATGAATGTACCTAAATAAAAAAGAGCAAATCTCATCCTTAATTTGGAGAAACTTCTGCTCCATAGGAAGTAGAGTGGTCCATGGTACACAGTGTCTTAAAAAAAAATACAGTCTCTCTACCTGTGAATGTAGAGGATAGTACAGAGACTTGTTCTCTGAGGCCCGAGTACCTTCAATGGAAGGGATGTATATAAAGCCTTGCTTTAGCCACAGGTACCAGTTATATTTTTCAAGTCTTCTTATGTTGATATCACAATTACTTAGGACTCAAAGGGAAGGCAGGTAAAAAATTAACATCCTCTATCCTCTGACAAAATGCTATCCATTAAGTCAATCTCTATCTTAATAGTCAGCAAATAGATCAACAAACCATGTTTTTATTTGGTCCAGATAATTAGAATAAAAACAAGATAAAAAAAATTAGGTCACGGTTCAAGTTATAAAATTCTATTATCTTTTAATCACATATCTTAACAAGGGCATTTTGAATCTATATTAGGCCATTACTGCATTGCTATAAAGAAATACCTGAGACTATATATTTATAAGAAAAGAGGTTTAATTGGTTCATGGTTCTGAAGGCTGTGCAGGAAGTGCAGTGGCATTTGCTTCTGATGAGGCCTCATGATGCTTCTAATCATGGCAGAAGAAGAAGAGGGAGCAGTCACATTACATAGCAAAGCAGGAGCAAGTGAGAAGGCAAGGTGCCATACTTTTAAACAGCCAGCTCTTATAGGAAGTCACCTCACTATGGTGAGGACAGCACCAAAGGAGTGATGTTAAACCATTCATGAAAAGTCTACCCCCATGATTCAACTACTTCCCATCAGGACCCATCTCAAACATTGGGGATTACGTCTCAACATGAAGTTTGAATGTGGCAAATATCTAAACCATATTATTCCACCCCTGGGCTCCCTTAAATTTCACATACTTCTTATATTCAAAATACAAAAATCTTTGCCTAATAGTCCCCAGAAAGTTGTAACTCATTCCTGCATTAACTCAAAAGTCTTAAATCCAAGTCTAAAGTCTCTTCTGAGACTCATCTTCTTCTACCTATGAGCCTGTAAAATCAAAGCAAGTTATCTATTTCTAAAATCCAATGGAAGTAGAGGTATTAAGTAAACACTGCCATTCCAAAAGGCAGGAATCAGCCAAAAGAAATGAGCCACAGGTCTCATCCAAGCTCAAAACCCAGCAGGGCAGTCATTAAATCTTAACATTCCAAAATTATCTCCTTTGACTCCACCTACCACATCCAGACAACACTGCTGTGAGGAGTAAACTCCCAAAGCCTTGGGCAGCTCCACCTCTGTGGCTTTACAGTATTCAGGCCCCACAGCTTCTCTCACAGATTGGGGTTGTATACTTGTGGCTTGTGGTCCCTTTCACACAGCTCCCCTAAGCATTGCTGTTGCAAAGACTCTGTGTGGGGTCTCCAACCCCACATTTCCTTTCCACATGGCCCTGGTAGAGGTTCTTTGCCAGGGATCCACCTCTGCAGCAGCCTTCTGCCTGGACATCCAGGCTTTTCTCTACATCCTCTGAAATCTAGGCTCCCAAACCTCAATTATTGCACTCTGTCCACCCACAGACTTAAAATCACATGAAAGACATCACCCTCTGAAGTTGCAGCCCAAGCTGTACCCAGGCCCCTTTAAGCTGAAGCTGGAGCCAGAGTGGCCAGATGGAGAGCAGTGTTCCAAGGATACACAGGGCAATGTTGCCCTGGATATGGCTCATGAAATTATTGTTCCCTCGTAGGCCTTCCGGGCTGTGATGGGAAGGGCTTCCTTGAAGGACTCTGAAATGCCTTTGAGGCCCTTTTCCTACTGCCTTGGCTTTCACCACTTGCCTTCTTTTTAGTTATACAAATTTCTCTAGCAAGTGGTTGCTCAGCTGCCTGCTTAACTTCTGAAATGGGCTTTATTTTTGGCCACATGGCCAGCCGGCAAATTTTCCAAACATTTATGCTCTGCTTTCCTTTTAAACATAAATTCCAACTTTAAGCCATTTCTTTGCTCCTATATCTGAGTATAGGGTGCTAGAAGCAGCCAACCCACATCATGAATGCTTTACTGCTGATAAATGTCTTTCACCAGATACCCTAAATTGTCACGCTGCAGCTCAAACCTCCACAGAGCTCTAGGGTAGGGACACAATGCAACCAAACTCTTCTAAGGCACATGTGTGACTTTTGCTCCAGTTCTCAATAAATTCCTCATTTGCATTTGAGACCTCTGCATATTGGACTTCACTGTCCATATCACTAACAGCATTTTGTTCACAAATTCAACCAGTCTCTAAGAAGTTCCAAACATTCCTTCCTACTCCTGTCTTCTTCTCAGCCCTCCAAGCTCTTCCAACCTCTGCCTGTTACTGAGTTCCAAAGCTGCCTCCACATTTTTATTATAGGAATGGCCCACTCCTTGAAACTAATTTTCTGTATTAGACTGTTCTTGTATTGCTATAAAGAAATACTTGAGACTGGATATTTTATAAGAGGTTTAATGGGCTCATGGTTCTGCAGGCTATACAGGAAGCATAGCAAATTCTGCTTCTGAGGAGACCTCAGGAGGCTTCCAATTGTGGTGGAAGGCAAAGAGGGAGCAGGCATACATGACAAAAACAGAAGAAAGGTACAGGGTGAGGTGCCACACACGTTTAAACAGCCAGGTCTTGTGAGAAGTCACTAACTATGGGAAGGATATCACCAAGGGGATGGTGCTAAACCATTTATAAGAAACCCACCCCCATGAGCAAATCATTTCTGACAAGGCTCCACCACCAACACTGAGGATTACATTTCAACATGAGATTTGGGCTGGGAAAATTATCCAAACCATATCAAAATCATAGACAAATTACCCTTGTGAGATATCGATCAGCAATTAAAATCATGCAACTTCACCTCTATCAGCTTCTTAGCCTCCACTGATATGAAGCTTCTGATTTCATATTTTGAGAATGTTGTTGAATTGTAATTACTGCTATTTATTGTTTAGTCCAAAATGTTTGTAGATGTAGGTCTGAGCAACAAGAGAGATTGTTTTTAACCTTATCTGCCCTCTGTTCTTTTCTTTCTTACTCTGTTCTTCCTTCCTTCCAACAAGAACATAAAAACTCTTAAGTAATGGTTATCTCAACTGAATTTGTTTTCATTCACCATGACAATATCTGTACTTGTAATTGTATACATTTATATGTAATTTAATTCTCAAGTTGGAATTACTTTAGGCTTTCTGTTTTTTGTTTAAGAAGGTAAGCTTGTTTAAGAGTATTTCACACATGGAAATTATGAAACTACAAAATTCTTCACTAAATAAAATCAAAGTAATCTTGTGAGTCTCTTGCAGTATCTATGTTTGTCCAGAAAATTTACTGAGCACCTTCTCTTTACTAGGCAATGTGTTAAGAGCTGAGCACTAAATTCTGCCACATTCACTCATCACAGCAACGGTATCACATTTATTCTAGAGTTACAAATGTCATCATACCTCCTGCTGATCCATGTTACCGCTAATCTTAAATATATTTTTATATTTATTATTTTAATCTCTCTAACAATCTGAAATCTCTTTAATAAGCTTTAATCTCTTTAGCAATCTCTTTAGTAATCCTAAAAATTATACTACCAAAAAATGATAAGAGTCTCTTCCAAGAAGAATAGAAAACAAAAAACAAACTTCTTTAACTTTTACCTTCTAAAATAATTTCTCTTTGATAAAGAAATTACTTTTCCTCTTTCTTATTTATTCATAATAAAAGCTGTAATGTATGTACACTTGGATTAAACAAGAAGATGTCACAACATGTGAGAAGATGAGGTAGAAAAGATGGAAGTGTTAAAAAGAAACTTTTGTGAATGAGAGATTAGACTTTTTGGCTTTAATAGAGATGGATGATCTAAGACTGATGGGTATAGAAATAGACATTAGCTCAATGGAAGAAAGAGCCTTCTCAGAATTAAAGCAGTAAATAAAAGGGAATCAATTTCTCATGAAGTCTTTGTCTCTGGAGTTATCAGGGAAAGACCAGGTAGCCACTTAGTGAGTCCATCGAAATGAAATAACAGGACAGAGGACTGATTTAAATTGTTCTTTACCAAGTATGAGAATTTTAGGTGGTAGCTGTTAAGTAAATGGCGTCTCTTGCTTGTTGCCAGGAATGGATGTTTGAGCACTTCTGCCCACTGTATCTCATTATCAGAGTTACCAAGGAAGACACAACGTAGTCAAACACTGAATGGAACAACATTTTATTCACACAGGGAAGCAACAGAGCAAGACTGACTTCAGGAGTGGGTGCCGGTCCCTAGGGCCAGTGGGTCCCTTCCAGCAGCTAATGCAAGGGAATTAGTCAGCACTTCTCTTGTGTCACAATAGTAGGACCTTGTTCCCTCCCTATAGGGAATAGATGTAGCAGTTGGGATGGCCAGGTGCTGCACCGTGCACATGCTTAAGCAGAACAAAGAAGTGAAGACTGAGTCTGAAACAGGAAAGACATTCCCACACAAGTCCATCACAAGCTGTGAGAACGCTCTGTCTCTTGGTAAGGAAGTGCTCCAGGTCCAGGGCCCAACCTTAGTGGGCCAACAGGGAGCTGAAAGACTATGTTTGAGACTGCCTTTCCCCAAACCAGCATGTTACCTTAACTAAATAGGAGAGTTTGCCTTCACTCTTTCTTTAATTCCAGTAAGAGAAAGACTGAGTTCAGAACTAGTAGAACTTTAACACTTAGTAATCTTCTCTTTAACCAAGTGAAGGGAGGCCCCAGGCCCAGAATGTTTAATGGGTAATGGTCATTCAATGGATCTTGTTATATTCATACTCATTTTTATTATTACCTTTTATTTATGACAAATGAGTCTGGATTTTTTTACTTAAGATAGTAATACAAAGTTTACTCTTGAAGTAAATGAGTAAAATGTGAGATAACTTTAAAATACAGCAGTCCTCCCTTATCTGCTGTTTCAGGGTTTCTGTTACCTGGGGTCCATTGTGATCCAAAAGTATTAAAAGGAAAATTCCTGAAATAAACCTTCATAAGATGAAATTGTGTGCTATTCTGAGTGGTGTGATGAAATCTCACGCTGGCCAGTGTTAGCCCACCATGGATGTAAACCTTCCCTTTGCCCATGGTACCACGCTACAGATTCTACCCAGTTCTTAAATCACAAGAAGGATAAGTACAGTAAAATGAGCTATTTTGAGACAGAGAGAGCGAGAAAGAGACCACAATGATCTAACTTTCATTATATTGTTATAATTATTTTATTATTATTATTATTAATCTCTTACTGTGCCTATTTTATAACTAACTTTGTTATAAGTATGTATTTATGGAAAAAACATAGTACCTATAGAGTTTGGTACTACCTGAGCTTCAGGCATCCGCTGAGGGTCTTGGAACATATCCCAGGATAAGGGGAACAACTGTATTAAGTAAATGAGAGTTTAGGTAGCAATGTTTATGTCACAAATAATAAAGTAATATGCAAATAGTAAAGTTTGGAAAATGCTAATTGAGATTATAAATGAAATAATTTAATTCTGAAATTTTGTGGCACAAATTGCATTTCATTTTGCAACTAGGTATTAGGGAGGGTGAAAAATATTTCTGTTGGTCCTAACCCTTAAACATTCAACTTAGTGATATGGTTTGGCTTTGTCCCCACCAAAATCTCATCTTGAATTCCCACATGTTGTGGGAGGAACCAGGTGGGAGGTAATTGAATTATGGGGGCAAGACTTTCCTATGCTTCTCTTGCGATAGTGAATAAGTCTCAGAAGACATGATGGTTTTAAAAACAGGAGTTTCCCTGCACAAGCTCTCTCTCTTTGCCTGCTGCCATCCATGTAAGCTGTTACCTACTCTTCATTGCCTTCCACCATGATTGTGAGGCTTCTCCAGCCACGTGGAACTGTAAGTCCAATTAAGTCCCTTTTCCTGTATAAATTACCCAGTCTCAGGCATGTCTTTATCATCAATGTGAAAATGGACTAATAGAGTAAATTGATACCAGTAGAGTGGAGTGCTGCTTAAAAGATACCCAAAGATGCAGAAGTGACTTTGGAACTTGGTAACACGTAGAGGTTGGAACAGTTTGGAGGGCTCAGGAGAAGGCAGAAAAATTTGAGAAAGTTTAGAACTTTCTAGAGACTCGTCAAATGGCTTGACAAAAATGCTGACAGTGATATGAAAAATAAGGTCCAGGCAAAAGTGGTCTCAGATGGAGATGAGGAACTTGTTGGTAACTGGAGCAAAGGTGACTCTTGTTATATTTTAGCAAAGACACTGGCAGCATTTTGCCACTGCCCTAAAGATTTATGGAACTGTGAACTTGAGAGAGATGATTTAGGATATCTAGTGGAAGAAATTTCTAAGCAGCAAGGCATTCACGATGTGACTTGGGTGTTGTTGAAGGCACTCGGTTTTAAAAGGGAAACAGAGCATAAGAGTTCAAAAAACGTGGAGCCTGACCATGTGATAGAAGAGAAAACCCCATGTTCTGAGGAGAAATTCAAACTAGCTGCAGGAATTTGCATAAGTAATGAGGAGCCAAATGTGAATCCCTAAGACAACAGGGAAAATGTCTCCAGGGCATATCAGAGGTCTTCACTCATGGCAGGCTGTACCATCACAGGCCTAGAGGCCTAGAATAAAATGGTTTTGTGAGCCAGGCCCAGGGTCCCTGTGCTGTGTGTAGTCTAGGGACTTGGTGTCCTGAGTGCTAGCCACTCCAGCTGTGATGAAAAGGGGCCAAGGTACAGCTTGGGCTGTTGCTTCAGAGGGTGGAAGCCCCAAGACCTTGCAGCTTCCATGCAGTGTTGAGCCTGAGGGTACACGGAAGTCTAGAATTGACATTTGGGAACTTCCACCTAGATTTCAGAAGATGTATGGAAACACCTGGATGTCTAGGCAGAAATTTGATGCAGGCACAGGGCTGTCATGTAAAACCTCTGCTAGGGCAGTGTGGAAGGGAAATGTGGTGTCAGGGCCACTATACAGAGTCCCTATTGGGGCACTGCCTAGTGGAGCTGGGAGAAGAGGGCCACCATCTTCCAGACCCCAGAATGGTAGATTCACTGACAGCTTGCCCTGTGCTCCTGGAAAAGCTGCAGACGCCCAATGTCAGCCTGTGAAAGTAGCTAAGAGGGAGGCTGTATTCTGCAAAGCCGCAGTAGGACAGAGCTACCCAAGACCATGGGAACCCACCTCTTGCATCAATGTGACCTGGATGTGAGACATGGAGTCAAAGGAGATAATTTTGGAGCTTTAGTATTTTACTGCCCTGCTAGATTTAGGACTTGCATGTGGCCTGTAGCCTCTTTGTTTTTGCTAATTTTTCCCATTGGGAATGGCTGTATTTATCCAATGTCTGTACCCCTGTTGCATCTAGGAGGTAATTAACTTGCTTTTGATTTTACAGGCTCATAGGTGGAATGGACTTCCCTTGTCTTGTGTAAGACATCGGACTGCGGACTTTTGAGTTAATGCTGAAATCAATTGAGACTCTGCAGGACTGTTGGGAAGGCATGACTGATTCTGAAATGTGAAGATATGAGATTTGGGAGGTACCAGGTGTGGAATTATATGGTTGGCTATGTCCCCACAAAAATCTCATCTTGCATTCCCACAACCTGATGTGAGGTAATTGAATCATGGGGGCAAGTCTTCCCCATGCTGTTCTGGTGTTAGTGAATATGTCACATGAGATCTGAGAGGAGTTCCCTGCACAAGCTCTCTCTCTTTGCCTGCTGCCATCCGTGTAAGATGTGACTTGCTCTTCCTTGCCCTCTGCCGTGATTATGAGGCTTCCCCAGCCACGTAGAACTGTAAGCCCCTTTTTGTTGTATAAATTACCCAGTCTTGGGTATGTCTTTATCAGCAGTATGAAAATGGATGAATACATTTAGATAGACATAGAACACAATTCTACTAGCAACTAAATAGTTATGAAAAATTGTTTAGAAGCTAGCTTCAAGTATATAGCCAAAATGTACAAAATATTTATATCTTGAATCAGGGAGTAATATTTTCTATACCTGGTTCCATTTGTAACCTTTCTTGAAAAGTGACCATTTGTGCTTATTACAGAAATAACAAGACTTAAAACTTAGTAGAAATACACCATCTATAAACATAATCTTATTAATTACATTTGAGACATTAGTCAAATGATACCTTGAGGAAGTTGAAATAAGCTAGCTAAGTAAAAAATATTGTCTATACTCTCCATTCGTCAGGGTACTAAAGAGAAGGAGAAGTGTGTGTGTGTGTGTGTGTGTGTGTGTGTGTGTGTTTACTAAACATTTTTTTAAAGAAATTGTCTAATGCAATTATGGGAGCTGGGAAATATAGAATTCCCAGGGCAGGTCACAAGGCTGCAAACTCAGGAAGTGGTGTTGTAGTGTATAATGTGAAATTTGTAGGGCAGGCCAGCAGGCTAGAAAGTCTGAGAATGTATATGTTATAATCTTGAAACAGAATCATTCTTTTGGACACTTCAGCTTTTGTTCTGAAGGCCTTCAAACAGGTCATACGAGGTAAACTATTTTAATTAAAGACAACTATTGTATATGTTAATCACATACAAAGAATGCCTTCACAATGAAATCTAAACTAGTGTTTGACAAAGCAACTGGTCATCACAGCCTAGCTTAGTTGATACATAAAATTTAACCAATATGGAGTCTAAGAATAGTATTACAATTTGTTTTATTGAAAGGGGAAGAGTTTAGAGCTGGGGCAAACACTGACTTCCAACTATTCTTTTTACCTTGCAGGTTTCTGTAACCTTGAAACAATTACTTAACACCATTGAAAATCTGTTTACTTATCTGAAAATGAGAATCTGGTACTATTCATATTACAGTTGATAAAAGAGTACGTGGGAGAATTCTTATAAAGTATGAAATAATGTGTGCTTAGTAAATGCTCAATAATGGTGAAAATAAAAAAGAAATATGAAGACATTACTTTAAACTTGACAAGAGCTATTTTGACATCTATGCAATCAACATTATTCTGAATTAAAGAAAAATGTTTTCTGAAACTTGTTAGTATTTCTCTTATAAGCAAAAGCCTGAGTTATTAACTAAGTATTAGTGCAGTTCAGTTTCTTATTTAGTAAAATCTTATTTCGATTCACTACTGGAACATATTTGCTTATTGTAACATAGACTATATCAACTCAACTGCAGAATTTTAAAACTCTTGTATTACTTGCAGTGAGTTATATTATGAATTTTCTATTTATTTCTCTTGTTTTATCTAAATCTAATCTAGTTTATAATCCACTCAGGTTTGAGAGGTATTTTTTATATTATACATGAAATATATATAACATATACTTTATTAATTTAGGAAAGAGTTCATAATAATTTTGAATTGATACTTTCAATCTTTAAAATATTTATCTATAGAGTTTGAAATCACTTCATTTTTAAAAAGATAGGTTTTTTGGTAAAAATGCTAAAATAAAAAATCATATTGGTTAAAAATTCAGGCAATATGTAACAATCCAAAAAGTTAGAGAAAGGCAAAAACTAAATTTCACCATATGACAGCTTATTAACATTTGTCTACATCATTTAAGATCTTGCTTATGCAAATATGTAAATAAGACTTTTTGTATATTGCAGTGCTTATGGAGAAATGAATGAATAAATGAATGGGTGGTGGAGAGAGAGTAATAAAGATAAAATAAATAAGTGATGAGAGAGATAGAAACACAAAGAGATAATCAGACAAAAATGGGATCATTCTAAAATGATTTTGAAAGTTTCATGGCAAACTTAGTTTAACTTAAACAATTAAGACATTTCGGAGAGGATGAAGTAATTGCTAACTGCAAATGGTTCATTACCACAAGATAAAACTTTCCTAAAGTACTCTCTAAATTTAATAAAGATGTGAATTAAAACAGCAAGAGGTAGTCTCCTTATTTTTACTGATACTACATGATTCGTGATTAGACCATATCTGTTCACCAGTGAGATACATTGCTGATTTGGGCAAAAGAGATGAAAATATTGAAAATCAGACTTTGAACTGCCTACCTATGTCTCAGATGTATGCTTTGTCTGCCTGGCACATAAGAAGTGTTGAAAGAATTTCTTAGCATGAATCAGTGAATTAACTTCTGGAGTGTAGAGGAAGGAGACTATTGTAAGCGCTACTTAGTTTTGCCGAACTGAACCGTTCACACTTCAACTGACCTCTAGAGCATATTTACCTTAGGGAGAATTTGCTATCACTACTTAATAACATGATATGTTGGCAAAAAACCTTAGAATCTAGGATTTTTACCTTCTTTCTGCTATTTTATACACATTTGACCTTGGGTCAATCAACTTGCTAGGTGAAAATTTCTCCAACTTCAAAATTAGAATTATTAGGAGGACTAAATTATATAATTGACTCTAGATCAATGTCTGGAATATAAAAATATTCAATAACTAGCATTTAAAAAGACTGTTAGGGATGATATAAACAAGGATATATCTTTATTTTTTGATCTGTGAAATTCTTTTAGATAAAGTTCTATTATGTTTGAAACTGTAGGCTCCATTCTCAATGGGATTTGAATTATGAACTAGGTGAGCATCATAAATACTGCCAACTAAAACTAAGTTCTCTCTCCATATTGAGGATCAAAACAGGCAAAACCCTGGGATCCTACAACTAGTAATTATGTTTTAGAGTAGTTTAATACAAGGAATTCATTATTTGAACGTTATGTGGAACATTTACAGGCAAATTCCCTCTGGCTATACTGGCATTTTATAAATATATTGGCAAATGTCAGCAATTTGCATGTTAGAAATATCTTCTTTGATTTAGAATTTCAAATAGTTTGGTTATGAAATTATACTCCCCACATTCTGCAAAGACTTGGCATAAATGGTTTGAATATGATTAACAGTTAATCTAGGCAAAGCTTATATTTTCTGATCAGAGAAGCTGTGGATACGTAAACATAGGCATATGTAAATGTAAATAGAAGATATCAAGAGATTCTGTTTCCCCTGGAAGCATGGTTTCTAGGTATCACATCTCTATGCTCTATCAAACCTCCCTATAAATCCAAAGGAGTCCAATGCTTGTAATAAGAGTAGAGAGGACTAAGTAGTACAGTGGGTCACAAGACAGAAGAAAGAGGAAACAGAAGGTTACTAAATCGCTAGAGTATATCAGGGCTTGGTTCTTCACCTTTATGATTTTGAGCAACCTTCATCAAAGTACTACAAATTTCTCTAGAATGCAGACAAGGAAAGGGAGCCTTGGAAAAATCAATAACTTTCCCAGATGCAAGAGACCAGTAGTTCCTGGGATTGAATTGGCACTCAAGTCTTTTGACTCCTAATCCTAATTTTGTCTGAAATGTACATTGTGTATATTTCATTGATGTAGAAAAAGTTTCATAATCATTCTGAATTCATTTTTAAGCCTTTAAAACATTTATGTCACATATACTCATTATATTAAAAAATTTTAAATTTGCTTTTTTGGAAAGAGAATAAAATAAAAAATTTAAATCATTTAAAATTAAGGCAATACATAAAAGTGTTCTTCCTACTATACCGTTTTGACTCTATAATTTTAAAAATGCTTCAGCCAGGTGCAGTTGATCATATTTGTAACCCCAGCCCTTTGGGTGGCCAAGGCGGGTAGATCACAAGGTCAGGAGTTCGAGACCAGCCTGGCCAACATGGTGAAACCCTGTCTCTACAAAAATACAAAAATTAGCCAGGTGCAGTGGTGGGCTCCTATAATCCCAGCTACTTGGGAGGCTGAGGCAGGAGAATCACCTGAACACAGGAGGCAGAGATTGCAGAGAGCCGAGATCATGCTACTGCATTCACCTTTCCTGGGTGACAGAGCAAGACTCCATCTCAAAATAATAATAATAATAATAATAATAATAATAATGTTTCTAGAATGTTCTTTGGCTATATCTCATGATAAACAATTAAGAAAATAAACAACCAAGTGTATTTTACTATAGTCAATAATTTGTGAAATCAGAATTCAATTTTGTATATAGCTGATTGTAAAGTTCATTATATGTTACTTAGCCACACTTCCTTTTAAATACTGTATATTAGCCCCATAAAACTAAAGAATGTATTCTTGTGTTCTTCTTTGTTGTGTTCTTCTTTATTGTATATCCAGTACCTAGGACAGTGTTTAACATGCAGTTGTTGCTCAGGCAAATGCATATTAAATAGATGTAAATCATTGAAGATATGGCACCCATGGGTCCCATCTGGGAATTCTAGGAATTCTCTCTTCCTTCCGCTCTCTCTCTCTCTCCCCCTCCCTGTTATTCCATGGTAGCTCTATCCCATTGCCTACCTGCCCACAAGCCCTAACTGGTTCAGAATATGGAGAGCAGAAGGCATGATATTTAGGCTGTCCCCAGAATCCAAACCCAAATGAAACAATAAGTAACAGGAAGAGGGAGCCTATCATCAAAACAGAAACTTGAATCCTTGTAACACTGGAATTGAGAATGTCCCTTAGAGCAATGGCTGTAGTTGGCCTTGCTAATTTTTCTTTATCTTCAGATCCAGAATGCTGGGGTTCCTCTCTAGGGAAGTAGGTCTGAAACCCCTTGAAAGATGTTCACTGCCTCAATTAGCAGGAAGAGAGATGAGATTATCTGATGCAGTAGGCTTGAAAAGACAAAAAAGTAATCCTCTTAATTTAAACTAAGTAGGGTGAACAGATTTTTAAGCATATAGATTTGGGCTTATAGGTAGGTAGACAAAGTGAAAGAAAGAGATAAGACAACAGCAGCTGGAAAAGACAGTCTGGAAATATATCTCTGTCAGAATAGCCTAAAAATAGTGCAATAATATTCTTAGGGGAGCTGATACCTGAGACAGGATTCAAGATGATTCAGAAATGAATAATCAAATGGCAATTAATTTAAATGAATAGTATAGAATTAGCTGGCAAAAGGAAAATTTATGTATTAAATTATATTATTGAGAAGATTTTTCCGTAATAAGTTATTGATATGGTTTAGTTCTATGTCCCCATCCAAATCTCGTGTTGAATTCTGATCCTGAGTGTTGGAGCTGGTATCTACTGGAAGTGATTGGATTATGGGGGTGGTTTCTAATGGTGTAGCAATATCCCCCTAGTGCTGTTTGAGTAAGTCTTCACATCTAGTGGTTAAAAAATAAGTACCGTTTGCCCCTTCATTCTCTTTCTCTCCCTCTCTCTCTCTCCTTTTCTCTCTCTCTCTTCCACCTGCTCAGCCATTTGAAAATGCACCAACTTCCTCTTCACCTATCAGCATGATTCTAAGTTTCCAGAAGATTCCTCTCACATGCTTCCTGTACAGTCTGCAGAACCATGAGCTAATAAAACCTCTTTTATTTATAAGTTACCCAGTTTTAGGTGGTTCTTTATAGCAAATAAAGAGAAAAAAATAATACAGATAATTAATACTATAGAAGTAGGGCATGGCTACAAAAATACCTGAAATGTGAACACAACTTTGGAACTGGGTAACGGGCAGAGGTTAGAGCAGTTTGGAGGGCTCAAAGGAAGACAGGAAGATGAGGGGAGGTTTCAAACTTACTAGAGACTTGTTGAATGATTTTGACCAAAATGCTGATAGTGATGTGTGCAATGAAGTCCAGGATGAGGTGGTCTCACATGGAGATGAGGAACTTATTGGGAACTGGACTAAAGGTCACTCTTGCTGTGCTTTAGTAAAGAGACTGGTGGTTTTTTGTTCCTGCCCTAGAGATATGTGGAACTTTGAACTTGAGAGAGATGATTTGGGGTATCTGGTGGAAGAAATGTCTAAGCAGCAAAGTATGGAAGATTTAACCTTGCTGCTTCTAACAGCATACACTCATATATATGAATGAAAAGATTATCTGAAACTGAAACTTATATTTTGAAAAGAAGCAGAACATAAAAGTTTGGAAAATTTGCAGCCTGTCCATGTAGTAGAAAAAAAAATTTCATTTTCTAAGGAGAAATTCATGCAGCTACAGATATTTCCATACGTAAAGAGGAGCTGAATGTTAATAGCCACAACAATGGGGAAAATGCCTCTGAGGTATTTCAGACCTATGTAGCAGCCCCTCCCATTACAGGCCCAGAAATCTAAGAGGGAAAGATAGTTTTGTGGGTTAGGCCCAGAGGCCTGCTTCTCTGTGCAGCCTCGGGACTTGGCACCCTGCATCCCAGCCACTCCAGCTTGGGCCATATGTAAAAGACACAAAAATTCAGATCAGGCAATTTCTTTAGAGGGTACGAGCCCAAGCCTTGGTAACTTCCATGTGGTGTTGGGTCTGTGGGTCCATAGAAGGCAAGACTTGAGGCTTGGAAGCTTCCACCTAGATTTCAGAGGATCTATGGGAATGCCTGGATGTCTAGGCAGAAGTCTGTTTCAGGGATTGAGCCCTAATCTCTACTAGGGCAGTGTGAATGGAACACGTGGTATTGAAACCCCCACACAGAGTCCCCACTGGGTCACTTCCTAGTGAAGCTGTGAAAATAGGGCCACCATCCTCCACATCTCAGAATTATAGCTCCACCAACAGCTTGTACTGTGTACCTAGAAAAGCTGCAGGCACTCCACACCAGCCTATGAAAGCAGCTGCAAGGGCTGTACCCTGCAGAGCTACAGTAGAAGAGTAGCCCAAGGCTTTGGAAGCACTATCCTTGCATCAGTGTGGCCAGGATGTGAGACATGAAGTCAAAGATTATTTTGGAACTTTAAGATTTAATGTCTAGCCTGCTAGTTTTGGGACTTACATAGGACCTATAGATCCTTTGTTTTCGCAGATTTATCCCTCTTGGAATGGGTCTATTAACCTAATCCCCATACATCATACATATCTTGGAAGTAACTAACTTGTTTTTTGTTTTGTTTTGGTTTTTAATTTCATAGGCTCATAGGTAGAAAGGACTTGCCTTGTCTCAGATGAGACTTTGGACTTGGACTTTTGAGTTATTGCTGGAATGAGTTAAGACTTTGGGGGACTGTTAAGAAGGCATGTCCTCCAAGGGATCACAACTCCTCACCAGCAAGGGAACAAAACTGGATGGAGAATGGGTCTGATGAATTGACAGAAGCAGGCTTCAGAAGGTGGGCAATAAGAAAGTTCTCTGAGCTAAAGGAACATGTTCTAACCTAATGCAAAGAAACTAAGAACGTTGAAAAATGGTTAGATGAAATGCTAACTAGAATAACCAGCTTAGAGAAGAACGTAAATGACTTGATGGAGCTGAAAAACGTAGCATGAGAACTTTGTGAAGCATACACAAATTTCAATAGCCAAACTGACTAAGCAGAAGAAAGGATATCAGAGATTGAAGATCAACTCAATGAAATAAAATGAGAAGGCAAGATTAGAGGAAAAAGAATGAAAAGAAATGAACAAAGACTGCAAGAAATATGGGATTATGTGAAAAGACCTAATCCACATTTGATCTGTGTATCTGAATGTGATGGGGAGAATGAACCCAAGCTGGAAAACAGTTTTCGGGGTATTATCCAGGAGAACTTTCCCAGCCTAGCAGGGCAGGCCAACATTAAATCCAAGAAATACAAAGAACACCACAAAGCTATTCCTTAAGAAGAGCAACCCCAATGCACATAATCATCAGATTCACAATTGTTGAAATGAAGGAAAAATTGTTAAAGGCAGCCAGAGAGAAAGGTTGGGTTACCCACAAAAGGAAGCCCATCAGACTCACAGCGGATCTCTTGGCAGAAACCCTACAAGCCAAAAGAGAGTGGGGGCCAATATTCAACATACTTAAAGAAAAGAACTTTGAACCCAGAATTTCATATCCAGCCAAATTAAGCTTTATAAGTGAAGGAGAAATAAAATCCTTTATGGACAAGCAATTGCTGAGAGACTTAGTCACCACCAGGCCTGCCTTACAAGAGCTCCTGAAAGAAGCACCAAACATGGAAAGGAATAACCAGTACCAGCCACTCCAACAACGTACCAAATGGTAAAGACCATCAACACAATGAAGAAACTATGTCAACTAATGGGCAAAACAACCAGTTATTATCAAAATGGCAGGATCAAATTCACACATAACAATATTAACCTTAAATGTAAATAGGCTGAATGCCCCAATCAAAAGACACAGACTACAAACTGCATAAAGAGTCAAGACCTATCGGTGTGCTGTATTCAAGAGACCCACCTCACGTACAAAGACACATATAAACTCAAAATAATGGGATGGAGGATGATTTACCAAGCAAATGGAGAGCAAAAAAAAAAAAAAAAAAAAAAAAAAAAAAAAAAAAAACCAGTGTTTGTACTTTAAACCAACAAAAATCAAAAGAGACAAAGAAGGGCATTACATAATAGTAAAGGGATCAATGCAACAAGAAGAGGTAACTATCCTAAATATATATGCACCCAATACAGGAACATCCAGGTACATAAATCAAATTTTTAATAATCTACAAAAAGACTTAGACTTCCATACAGTAACAGTTGGAGACTTTAGCACTGCACTGTCAATATTAGACAGATCAATGAGACAGAAAATTAACAAGGATATCCAGGAGTTGAACTCACATCTGGACCAAGTGTACTTAATAGACATCTACAGAACTCTCCACCACAAATCCACAGAATATATATTCTTCTCAGCACCACATCACACTTACTCTAAAATTGACCACATAATTGGAAGTAAATCACTCCTCAGCATATGCAAAAGAATGGAAATCATAACAGTCTCTCAGACCACAGTGCAATCAAATTGGAACTCAGGGTTAAGAAACTTGCTCAAAACCACACAACTATATGGAGACTTTGACTAGCATATAAATAATGAAATGAAGGCAGAAATAAAGATGTTCTTCGAAACCATTGAGAATTAAGACACAATGTACCAGAATCTCTGGCACACACTTAAAGCAGTATGTAGAGGGAAATTTATAACACTAAATGCCCACATGAGAAGCGAGGAAAGATCTAAAGTCGACACCCTATCATCACAATTAAAAGAACTAGAGAAGTAAGATTAAACAAATTCAAAAGGTAGCAGAAGACAAGAAATAACCAAGATCAGAGAAGAACTGAAGGAGATAGAGACACAAAAAACCCTTCAAAAAATCAGTAAATCCAGGAGCTGGTTTTTTTGAAAAGATCAACAGAATAGATAGACCTCTAGCCAGAGTAACAGAAAAGAGAGAAGAATCTAGTAGATGCAATAAAAAATGATAAAGAGAATATCACCACCAATTCCACAGAAATACAAACTACCATGAGAGATTACTACAAACAACTCTATGCACATAATCCAGTAAATCTAGAATAAATGGATTAATTCCTGGACACTTACACCCTCCCAAGTCTAACCCAGGAAGAAGCTGAATCCCTGTATAGACCAATAATAAGGTCTGAAGTTGAGGCAGCAATTGATAGCCTACCAATCAAAAAAAGTCCAGGTCCAGATGGGTTCATAGCCGATTTCTACCAGATGTACAAAGAGGAGCAGTACCATTATTTCTGAAACTTTTCCAAACAATACAAAAAGAGGGAATCCTCCGTAACTCATATTATGAGACCAACATCATCCTGATGCCAAAACCTGGCAGAGACACAACTAAAAAAGAAAATTTCAGGCCAATATCCATGATGAACATCATTGCAAATATCTCCAGTAAAATATTGGCAAACCAAATGGACCAGCATATCAAAAATCTTATCCACCATCATCAAGTAGGCTTCATCCCGGGGATGCAAGGCTGGTTCAACATACATAAATCTATAAACATAATCCATCACATAAACAGAACCAAAGACAAAACCACATGATTATCTTAATAGACACAGACAAGGCCTTTGACAAAACTCAACGGTGCTTTATGCTAAAAACTCTCAAAAAACTAGGTATCAATGGAAGGTATCTCAAAATAATAAAAGCTATTACAACAAACCCACAGTGAATATCATCCTGAGTGGGCAAAAAATGGAAGTATTCCTTTTGAAAACTGAACTAGCCAAGGATGCCCTCTCTCACCACTCCTATTCAATATAGTATTGGAAGTTTCAGCCAGAGTAATCAGGCAAGGAAAAGAAAAAAAGGGTATTCAATTAGGAAAAGAGCAAGTCAAATTGTCTCTATTTTCAGATGACACAATTGTATATTTAGAAGACCCCATCATCTCAGTCCAAAACCTCCTTAAGCTGATAAGCAACTTCAGCAAATTCTCAGCATACAAAATCAATGTGCAAAAATTACAAGCATTCCTATACACCAATAACAGACAAACAGAGAGCAAAATCATGAGTGAACTCCCATTTGCAATTGCTACAAAGAGAATAAAATACCTAGGAATACAACTAACAAAGTATGTGAAGGACCTTTTCAAGGACTACAAACCACTGCTCAAGGAAATAAGAGAGGACACAAACAGATGGAAAAACATTCCATGCTCATGGTTAGGAAGAATCAGTATCCTGAAAATGGCCATACTGCCCAAAGTAATTTATATATTCAATGCTATCCCCATCAAGGTACCATTGACTTTCTACACAGAACTGAAAAAAACTACCTTAAACTTCATATGGAACCAATAAAGAGCCCACATAGCCATGAAAATCCTAAGCAAAAGAACAAAGCTAGAGGCTTCATGCTACCTGACTTCAAACTATACTACAAGGATACAGTAATCCAAACAGCATGGTACTGTTACCAAAACAGAGATATAGACAAATGGAACAAAACAGAGGCCTCGGAAGTATCACCACCCATCTACAACCATCTGATCTTTGAAAAATCTGACAAAAATGAGCAAGGACTCCCTGTTTAATAAATGGTGTTGGGAAAACTGGCTAGCCATGTACAGAAAGCTGAATCTGGACCCCTTCCTTACACCTTATACAAAAATTAACTCCCAATGGATTAAAGATTTAAATATAAGACCTAACACTATAAAAACCGTAGGGGAAAACCTAGACAATACCATTCAGGACATAGGCATAGGCAAGGACTTCATGACTATAACACCAAGAGCAATGGCAACAAAAGCCAAAATAGACAAATGGGATCTAATTAAACTTAAGAGCTTCTGCACAGCAAAAGATACAATCATTAGAGTGAACCTGCAACCAACAGAATAGGAAAATATTATTGCAATATACCCATCTGACAAAGGACTAATATCCAGAATCTATAAAGAATTAAAACAAATTTACAAGAAAAAAACAACCCTATCAAAATGTGGGTGAAGTATACGAACATGTACTTTTCCAAAGAAGACATTTATGAGGCCAACGAACATATGAAAAAATGCTCATCATCACTGGTCATTAGAGAAATGCAAACTAAAACCACATTGAGTTAGCATCTAAAAACAGAATGGCAGTCATCAAAAAATCTGGAGACAATAGATGCTGGAGAGGATGTAGAGAAATAGGAGTGCTTTTACACTGTTGGTGGGAGTGTAAATTAGTTCAACCATTGTGGAAGACAGTGTGGCAATTCCTCAAGGGTCTAGAAAGAGAAATACCATTTGACCCAGCAATCCCATTACTGGGTATATATCTAAAGGATTATAAATCGTTCTATTATAAGCAACTTCAGCAAAGTCTCAGGACACAAAATCAATGTGCAAAAGTCACAAGCATTCCTATACACCAATAACAGACAAACAGAGGGCCAAATCATGAGTGAACTCCCTTGTACATGTATGTTCATTGCTGCACTGTTTACAATAGCAAAGACCTGAAACCAACCCAAAGGGCCATCAAGAATAGACTGAATAAAGAAAATGTGGAACATATACACCATGGAATACTATGCAGCCATAAAAAAGGATGAGCTCATATCCTTTGCAGGGACATGGATGAATCTGGAAACCATCATTCTCAGCAAACTGATACAAGAACAAAATAGCAAACACTGCATGTTCTCACTCATAAGTAGGTGTTGAACAATGAGAACACATGGACACAGGGAGGGGAACGTCACACACTGGGGTCTGTTGTGGGTTGGGGGGGCTTGGGGAGGGATAGCAAAGGATGGAGAGATTGGGGAGGGATAACATTGAGAGAAATACCTAATGTAGATGATGGGGTGATGGAGAAGGCAAATCACCATGGCATGGTATACCTACAAAACAATCCTGCAAGATTTGCATATGTACCCTGGAACTTAAAGTATAATTATAAAAAAAAGAAGATGCCAATTATACCACCCAACCCTAAGAATGTCGAATATAGGGTAACGAACAGTGAATACTCAGTTCCAAGAGCTACAAAGGAAAAAGTTCTCCAGCAAAACCCAGTATTTAGTCAGTACAAAACAGGGCTTTGAGTCTGGGAGTTAGTTCACAGGGAAGATCAGTTAAGAGGACACCATGGAGAGGTTGGGGAGTGTAGGATGATAGGTTATAAGAAAGAAAACAGCCCTATGAAAATGAGTGTGGAAAAATGAGATGCTCCAAAGGACTGTCATTAGCTGGCCTCCCATAACAGGGAATGTAAGGATGGCAGATTTTGTAGACAAATTTTCAAATTAAAATTGATCCAAGATGAAAACAACTCAGGTCATCCAAAGGAGAATACACTGTAGGATATTCATGCAATGAAATATGACTCAGCAATAAAAGAAACAATCTATACATGCAAGGACATGGAAAGGACAAAAAAGCACTATACTAAGAAGCTAACCACTAAAGGTTGTTTACTTATAAACCTATGATACTTAAAATAAAATAAAGTAAAACCATAGTAAAATAAAGTAAAACTACAGTTACAGAAAGCAGATTCACAGCTGAGTCTTCATGTGGTGGGTAGGATTGACCGCGAAGGGACATAAGGAACTTTCTGAGAGGATGGAGATGTTTTATGTCTCAATGGGGGTGTGAGTTGCATGTGTTTTGGCATCTGACAAATTGAATGAACTACGTATCTAAGACCTATGCATCTCAATAGATATCAAGTATATATTAATTTTAAAAATAGCTCCAGGCTGGATGCAGTGGCTCACACTTGTATTCCCAGCACTTTGGGAGGCCAAAGTGGGCAGATCACAAGTTCAAGAGTTCGAGAGCAGTCTGGCCAGCACAGTGAAACCCCATCTCTACTAAAAATACAAAAATTAGCTGGGCATGTTTGAAGGTGCCTACAATCCCAGCTACTTGAAAGGCTAGGAGAATCACTTGAACCTGGGAGGCTGAGGTAGCAGTGAGCTGGGATCAAGATCACACCACTGCACTCCAGCCTGGGCGACAGAGCAAGGCTCTATCTCAAAAAAGAAAAAAGCTCCAGAAGTCCTTAATAATCTATTTTGATCTAGGTTATTTTGCTTTTAATGATTTGTTACCTCAGTGGTATGTTGAAAATTGGTGTGTTGGGGGTTGATTGACAACTGCCCCCAAAACTGGAAACACATATAGTCTACAGTGGTTGTGTGGAACTCTGAGATTTACAGGTGTGATACTGTGTGTTTGTTTGGTGGGTTTACATAGTGGATGCTCAACACAAGTGAGTTGCAATAAATGGACTATTCTTTGGCCACAAGACAACACGTGCTTTCTGTGATTCTCTCTTAGGGCAAAGATTTAACATTAATTTAGTGGCAATCCTTGGATTATGCTGATAAGAGAATCAAGAAGGTTTGCTTTAAATATTGATACATGCTACTATCATTGTTTTTTAGATCTGTGGCATTTTGAGGTTGACAAGATTAGCATCTTTGCTCTCTGTTCTCTGTAGTTTATGATTGTCTGACAAGGGAATAGCATGCCAAGAGTTACAATTAGGTCTGAGTTTATTATTAGTTATTTCTTTTGTTATAGTATATATTTTCTTAAACAGCCAACAAGTATATTTTTACCCTCATAGGGAAAATATAATTTTGCATTTGCAACTAAACATAAGTAATCAAATTCATGTTTCCAGGAAAAAATGAGTATCTTTACATTTGCCAAAACTGACCATATTGGGAAGGATAAACATTTTTATTTTGGTAGCTACATTTCCTCACTGTTTTACTTATTTTACTAGGGAAAAATGAAAATCCTGTCAGTTAAAGGAAGCTAAGTAAGAAAAAGTTATTTTAAAGTAAAAAAACGTCTATCATAAGAAAAAATAGAGATTGAGAGGCATCCAGGAATATCAGAGCTTTCTTAAGGTACATTAAAACATGGTGGAAAGAAAGCTAGACTCTAGGTGGAGTCCTGTCGCCTATTCTACCCGTGCTTTTGAAAAAGACAGAAACTCTACATATTTCACAGGATGATGTCAGCACCAAACAAGGTAACATATCTAAAAGTCTCCTGTATACTTCCCAAATTGTAGTTAATGTAATTATTTACATAGTATGGAAACAAGTAGATAAATCAAGCACCAAAAGAATTTTGTTCTATTTATTTGTTTTAAATAGAATAACTCAAATATTTTGTAATTTAAAAAGCTTGGACTGTAATATTTATTCTTTAATTCTAGCCATTGGTACTGACATCCAAAAGGAAGGTAAGCATGTCATCAGTTTGGTTCCTCAATTATACCACAGCTAGCAAATGGCTCATTAGTAATAGAGATTTGAAGTTTAATGACATAACTTAATGGATAAACAAATGAGCAAATGAATGAATGTCATGCAGAAGTTATGGCACATGGAGGCAATGAATACATTAGGCGATTAACAGGGGTCATTAGGTTGTTTGAATTGCCCACCTCATGCTTCATTATCTGGCTATCTCCTACTTATTTTGAAGGCCCAATACAAAAATATCTTCCACTAGAAATTTTCACCTGCCCAAGGTAGAAAGGACTCACTTACTCAGAACTGTTTCTACACCACTGTAAGAGCACCTATCCCACTGCGTGACGATTAGCACTGGCAGTCGGCCTCGATAGCCCTAGTCTTCCTGGGGCTGGGCTGTGCTTTGAGAACACACAGACCCTGGGACAATGCTTGATACAGAAGGTCTTAATGAAAACTTAAAGTCAGTTTAATAAAAGAGTCCTTTATATTTTCTTTGAATTCCTTTTTGAAGAGAGAAAAAAACCTGTCAATCAAGTCATATGCTCCGTAGACTTGGTAGGGAGAAGTAGTTCAACAGGTAGCCTTAGTATAGCTGAAAAGCTGCCTCGACCTTTTTTATTTTCCTCCTACTTTTCAAACATTTGGGGCTGCCTTCAGCCAAAAACTTAGTACAAACATCTTCATTTGTATAGCAGCAAAATTCAGTTTGTGTTTTCATTCTGTAATTCTTGACTTACCTTAAGATTATAAAGAGAGCCCATTCAATGGTTCTCCCTTTTCTTCCCAAAGCTACAAAGACTCCTAATTACCTTTTGGTCATTTTCCCCGAGGAGATGGAGACTAGATTAAAAAAAAAGTGAGCACTTCCTCTTTCCCTTAAAATATAAATTGTTTGAGGTCAGTGTTTTCGTGTATGTTTTGTTCACTGTTCTTCCTCAGCACCTAGAACTATGCCTGGCACAGAGCAGATCCTGTTGTTTGAATGAATAAATATTTGATAAAAGCTGAAAGTTTTCTCATTTGAAAAAAATCTTTGTGTTCCATTCTAAGTATTAAAATGATGCCTAAATGGAACTGCAGGAAATTAATTAACAGAAATCCTAAAAAGATATATATTAAATTTCTTGTCATATGCTTCATTGGTTCTTCTTAAGTCCATTTAAACTTGAAAATTCCTATCAAGCAGCTTGAATTGTCCTAAATAATCCCAAGAAAATGAAGACGGTATCTTTAGCTTTATTGGTTTTACAATCCATGTACAGCTTGATTAAGTTTGTTTAAAGAACTTTTCATTGAACAGGAAGGTTTAAACATATTTCTTAATACTTCTATTATATAGCTTAAGTGATTTTTATTTTTTCTTGTAAACATGTCAAATGCAAGTATGCAGTCAATCTGCAAATGATCTGAGTCCTCCCAGTTTACTTAGCCTTTCCAAAGATTTTATTTCCTCCAGCATTACATTCAAAGCAAGGTTGATCAATATAAAAGTCATCAACCTAGCTGCGTGGCTCTTGCACAATTTATGGAAATGAATTCCAGGTGAAACTTTAAAACAACCTGTTGTTATAATTGGAGATATTAAGTATAGAATCATCTATCCTGTTGTTGCTATACATTGCATAGAACCGCTACGTTAATACATTGCAAAAATATCTGCAATGGCAAATTTAAAGTTTCTAAACATTTGGAATATTCCAAATATACCAAAAGTTATCTCGGGAAAAAAGTAATGTATATTCATATACCCACCACATAGCTATAGTCTGCCATATTTGCTTCAAATTTTTTTAAAGGACTCAATCTTTACAAATAGAGCTGAAGCATTCTGTGAGCTGTACCCTCACATTTATTCCCCCAACATCCCTTTCCTGGGGGCCCCTCTCCTGAAATTTGTGTATATCATTCTTATGTACATTTTCATTCTTTTACCAAATGATTTCTCTCTAAAGGATATAAAGCAACATTTTCCCTGTTTCTTTAAGCTTTATATATATACATTTACATTATGCTCAGCTCAGAATAAGGACCCAATAAATGTTACTCTATTTGATATGCCACATCCTTTATTTTCTTTTAACATTGCATTTGAGACTTAGCCAAGTTGACACATGTACTTCCAAATAATTTACTTCCGCTGTGTTCTTGGGCTCTGTTATGTGAGAATGCCACAAAGCCAATCAAGTCTTTCCTATCCAAAATGTTCTTTTCCTTTTTCCTTTTTTTTTTAGGGGGAGGGACACCAGGCTGCACTTACCCAGGCTGGAGTGCAATGGCACTATCACAGTGCACTGTAGCCTCAAACTCCCAGGCTCAAGCAATTCTCCCACTTCAGCCACCCAGGTAGCTGGGAATACAGGTGACACCATGCCTGATTAATTTGTTTTTTTATAATTAATTAATTAATTTTAGTAGAGATTAGGTCTTACTAGGTTGCCCAGACTGGTTTTGAACTCCTGAGCTCAAGTGATCCTCCTGCCTCAGCCTCCCAAATAGCTGGGATTACAGGTGTGAGCCATTGCACCAAGCTTGAAAATGCCCTTATATTTCTCTCTTGCAGTTACCCCTGACACCCAGCCACCAGCTAGAGGCTGTACCTCTACTACCACCCCCTGCTGCTTGCCTACTGGTTTTATAAAGTACTGGGTTGGTGTAAAGTGATGTTTTGCTCTTTTAATAGGTGAAAAATATTGGTTCTACTTAATAAACATAATATTAGAGGTCTTAAAGTGATTGAGTATGCAGACTATGTAAATCAAATAAATAAATATATGAAAGAAGAAGTAAAAGAAAGACCTAAATAGCATATTTGTATTATATTATTTTAATACAAACAACATCATAATTAAGTCTATTTGTGTTTCCTTGCTCAGATACCAGTGAGTTTTTCTTGAATCACAGTTAATAGAATGGCTAGATTGAAATACGCATATTTTTACTAACTAGATATACAAAATTGCTCTTCAAATTGGTTTTAGTGATCTATTCAGACAACAGGGTCTAAGAATTTCCCTTTCTAAACATATTTGTCAACACATGTTATTTTAAGAATTTAAAATGTTTTAGCACTCTGATAGGTATGAAACATTATCTCAATGTTTTCATATAAATTTCAACAATTTCTAGTAATGTTGAGCTTGTTAATTTCTGGATTGGTGAATCCAATCTGGTCTCTTCTGGAAATTGCCTGCTTGAATCTTTTGTCTATGTTCCTATTAGCTATTGTCTTTTTCTGCGTTAATTTGTAGAAATTCTTCATACATTTGAAATACTGATCCTAGGGTGTTTATATATGTTGCAAATATCACTAACTTCACTACCTTTGTTTACAGTATTTTTTGGTTGAACATGACTTTATAATTTGTTTTTTTTTTTTTTTTTGGAGATAGCCTTTCTGTCACCCAGACAGGGTGCAGTGATGTGATCATAGCTCAGTGCAGCCTCAAACTCGTGAGCCAAGCAATCCTTCCCTCTTCAATCTCTCGACTAGCCAGGACTACAGATGTGTCGAACTGTTCCTGTCTAATTTTTGAATTTTTGGTAGAGACAGGGTCTCTGTAGAACATGGCATTTTTAAAATGTAATGTAGACCAATAACAACTCTTTTATTTTTTTATTTTATTCAAGTTCTGTAAATTTAGATCTCATTTGAAAAAACCATTCTCTAGTCTGAGTTCATAAAAAAGGTTATATATTTTATTTTTTAGAAATTAATGTTTGCTTTATATAATTATTAATCTACATGTAACTGGTTTTTGTTTACTTGACATGTACAGAATTATTTATATGTTCTACATGCATAGCAAAAGGCCTCCAGATTATTTATTTAGTCATCTATTTTTTAATCGCTGATTTCTCATGCCATCTCTACTATGCATCCCATTTATATTTGCATGCAGACAGGCAAGGTATCTTTTTCCTGGATTAAAAAATCTAGATCAAACAGATAGTAGGTTATTTTAGTCAGCTCAGGCTGCTATAACAAAATACTATAGGCTGGGCAGCTTAAACAACAGACATTTATTTTTCACAGTTCTGAAAGGTTTGAAGTCCAAGATGAAGGTGGCAGCAGATTGAGTGTCTGGTGAGTGTCTGCTTCCTGGCTTGCAGATGGCTACCTCTGGCTGTGGCTGTGTCCTCACATGACTTTTCTAGGGTTTCTCATGGAGAGAGAAAGAAAGCTCCTCCTCCTCTAGTAAGGATACGGATCTCATTATGAAGACACGTCTCTCATGACCTCATTTAAACCTAATTATTCCCTAAAGGCCTCACCTGTAAGTCCCATCACATTAGGGTTTAGGGTTCCACTAGATGAATGGTGGGGAGAGACACAAACCTTCAGTCCAAAGCATGAATATTTAATTATTATTCTTTGACTCATCGAAAGGTAATTTAAACTGATTCCCTGCAACAGCTTTTAATGAATTCAAAGTCTTTTAATTCATCTCTTCCCTCCATGAATATATTGCTAACCTTAGTTATAGAGGAGTCACATCACTTGTGCATTTAACTTACAATATTCCAAATATAGACATCTGGGGAGTCAAAAAGAGAAAAAACAGTATTAGTGTCTTGAGTGACTCTGTCTTCACTTTCATGAAATGAATATAACCAGAAGGGTCATGAACAATGAACGGGGACATGAATTAGCTGTGCCCACAGTGGGTATGTTTCGGGGGACCTCTGTCAGTGTGAGTATCTTGCAGTGCATTGAGTCTAGTTTAGAGATACAGTAGTCCATTCTTTTTTTTTTTTTTTTTTTTTTTTGAGACGGAGTTTCGCTCTTGTTACCCAGGCTGGAGTGCAATGGCGCGATCTCGGCTCACCGCAACCTCCGCCTCCTAGGTTCAGGCAATTCTCCTGCCTCAGCCTCCTGAGTAGCTGGGATTACAGGCACGCGCCACCATGTCCAGCTAATTTTTTGTATTTTTAGTAGAGACGGGGTTTCACCATGTTGACCAGGCTGGTCTCGATCTCTTGACCTCGTGATCCACCCGCCTCGGCCTCCCAAAGTGCTGGGATTACAGGCGTGAGCCACCGCGCCCGGCCAGTAGTCCATTCTTATTGTAGTTTTGTTTTCCATGGCAACAGTTACCTGCGGTCATCTGCAGTCCAAAAATATTAAGATATTTTGAGAGAGACCACATTCATATAACCTGTATTAAAGTAGATTGTTCTAACTGATCTATTTTATTATTGTTGTTAATCTCTTATACTGCCTAATTTAGAAATTAAAATTCATCATAGGTATGCATGCATAGGAAAAAACATAGTACAGTATATAGAAAATCTGGTAAAATGTGTGGTTTCAGGCATCCATTAGGGCTCTTGGAATGTATCCCTCCAAGAATAAGAGTTTACTACTGTAGTAGTATCTTTTTTTTTTTTTTTTTTTTTTGATGGAGTTTCACATTTGTTGCTCAGGCTGGAGTACAATGGTGTGATCTTGGCTCACTGCAACCTCTGCAACCTCTGCCTCCCAGATTCAAGCAATGCTCCTGCCTCAGCCTCCCAAGTAGCTGGGATAACAGGCACGCACTACCACACCCAACTAACCTTGTTTTTTTAGTATTGATGAGATTTCACATGTTGGCCAGGCTGGCTCAAACTCCTGACTTCAAGTGATCCATCCGCCTCAGCCTCCCAAAGTGCTGAGATTACAGGCGTGAGCCACCAAGCCCCACCTACTGTACTATTACTAAATACTATTTTACTGCAAAGGATTGCATACACAAATCTATTTACAATGCACTTTATGTCCAACTTAATGGACATAAAGTTTACCAGCGATATCTGGGCAATAGTTTGGCCTTTTCCTCCTGGATGAAAATATGACCTGTTGATACTGTGTTAATTTCAAGAACCATGAACTACCTGCTATGAATGGAGTGTTCATATACCTCCCAAATTTATATGTTGAAATTATACTCCCAATGTCTGTGGCAGGTACTTAGGTCATGCGAGTAGAAACCTCATGATGGAATTAATAGCTTTTTAAGGAGAGACACACAAAACTTGCCTCCTCTCCCTCTCTTTGCCAAGTGAAGATACACTCTGTAAACAGGAAATGAATCTTTATCAAGAACTTGACCAAGATAGCACCCTGATCTTGGGCTTTCAGATGCCAGAGCTGTGAAAATAAATTGAGTTCTTAAAGCCACCCAGTTTAGTATTCTGTTATGGCAACCTAAACTGACTACGGTAGTGTGAAATATTATACAGTCACAGAAATGGACACACTAAATTTAAGAGTTTGACTCTAAAATGAAGTGAGTTTCTTAAAGCTGGAGAGAACTGCTTTGCATAGACAATGGCACTACTGAGTGAGCAATCCCTTTAGAAACAGTCCACTATTCAAAGCTCTTCTGGTACTGGCTGCTGCCATTTCTTTGTGTGGCCAACTCACTTTTGATATAATTTTGTTTATTAGCTTATTATATCAGGAACTTAATCTAACCCAGCCAGGTGTCTGGTCTTATCCAGGCAATCTATACCCTACCTGAAACACGTCATTGGATTATCTCTCCAATGGCAAGTATAATCAGAATACCTCTACTGATAATTTATTTATACCATAATGATGTGTCTATTTGAGGAACTGAGAGCAGAACTCATTCTTTAAAGCATAAGAAAAATGTCCTTGCAGGCTTAATCATAAGATGTTAGCTCTCATAGACATCTAAGAGACTACCACGTCCTACAAAATAGATGAAGATCTGAAAAACAGAGACACTGCACAATCCAAGGTCATCCTACTAACAGTTAGAGCTGGTCTTGAACACAGAGTTTTGTGCCGCTGTTGGACCCACACAGCCAAATGCCAATAAGCAAACTGAAACCTATCAATGTGGCTATTTTCTTGCTTAAACAATTTAGTACCTCGAGACATAGAGACACAAACCTTTATGTTCCTAAAAGTTCAAATTGAAGGGCACAGGAACAATGCTCTTAACTGTGATTATCCATATAACTCACTTGGAAATTGTTTTTAAGTGGGCAATGGCCCTAATTTTAGTTCACTAATTATGTTTTCTCAGAGTTGGTTACTGTCTCAGAGGGTACCAGATGTTATACGGATACTCAGGTCTCAACAACATGGAAGTAAGATGTGCAATTTTTCTTGAAGATTATTAAAATAATAGTGACAATAATAACACATATAACAATATAATATAATGACTAACACTTATTGAGTGCCTACATTTAGTATTAAAATTCTAAGTACTTAATATATATAAATTTATTTAATTCTCACAGTATACCTATGTGGTAGGTATTACTTATCTCCTAAGAAACTAAAAAATAGAGAAGTTACATGTGGAGAAAGGATTTGAATCCAGGAATCCTTCCTTAGAATTCATACCCTTAGCCATTCTTTATTGAGATAGTCTCATACAAAAAAAAGAGAGAAGGAATACAGACCTTTTTCTTATCTTTCTGAATGTAGAATTTTAATTCAGTAAAGAGGCAATTTGCTAACTGGATTGCTGGTAACATGAAAGAATTAATGATGCTTCTCAGGTGGAAATTTTCTGAAAGGGAGTAATTCCCACTCTGGAAAAATGTGGCACAATATGTTAACATGATGACCAAGTAAGTTTTATCTATTGAGGTGTCGAGGTTGACATATTACTTAGCATATTCTCTACACCCTGAAGATAGCAGCATCTGCATAATATAGTCAAAATAAATAAGGCTTTGAGTGCATGGGGAAGATAATCACATATCACTTTGCACATAAACATAAATTTGTCTGCTGTACCTGCTTGCCACACCTCGAGTTCTCGAAGAAGATGAGTCATTTCCAAAGAGCATCTGCCTCAGCTACTAGCTTTATTCTTTTAAGTACAGCTGTTTCCCTCTCAGATGTCAGAGATGCCACCACAGCAGACAGGACCCCTTTCAGGAGGGAAGCAATATATGCCCAAGTTCTCAAAAACTCCCATAAGTATAAGAAGAAGGTCCAACTAGTATATAAAAAGGGGTAAGATAGTTTCCATTTTCATTAAAGATGTCTATTCTAAAATGCAATAATTGTTCCTATTTTGGTGAAAGGGTAGTCAATACATTGCTGAAGCCAATACAAACAGATACGGGGTCTTGGAGATATGTATCAGAAACTTCTCATTCCTAAGAATCAGCAGTTAAGAAATGATTCCCAATACAGGAAACGCTTGATGCCTAAGGCCACATGACATGTAGTTTGTGAAAGAAGAAATTTCTTTGCTGAACAAAAATGGAAAAAGTATTAAATAAATATAGAACACCTATGTGAAGGAATACTATGCAGTCACTAAATGACACACTTAAAAAGTGAAAGTGGATTTTTACAAATTCCTGTAGTCTTAGCTTTTTTAAAATTCATGTTTTATTTATAATTAGCACATAATTATTGCACATGTTTCTGGGCTCTAGTATGATATTTCAGTGAATGCATACGTTGTATAGTGAAAAAATCAGTGTAGTCACTAAATCCATCACTTTAAACATCCATGATTTATTTGTGGTAATAACATTAAAAATCTTCTCTTCTAGCTATCTCAAAATATACACTACACTGCTATTTGCTATAGTCACCCTACTCTGTAATTAAACACGAGCACTTATTCTTTCTGACCAACTTTAACTCTGTACAGTTGACCAGCTTCTTTGGGTCCTCCCTCCCATCTACTCACCTCAGCCTCTGGTAACCATTATTCTACTCTCTATTTCGAAAACTTTTTTAGATTCTATATATGACTGAGATCAAGCAGTATTTGTCTTTCTACACTTGGCTTATTTCACTTAATGTAGTGATCTCCACATATATCCATGTTGTTGCAAATTACAGAATTTCATTGTATTTTATGGCTGAATAGTATTCCTGTGTGTGTGTGTGTGTGTGTGTGTGTATCACATTCTGTTTTATAGCTGAGTAGCTTTCTATTGTGTGTGTGTATGTGCATGTGTGTATGTCTGATATCTCTCTCTCTCTCTTTCTATCTATCTACCTACCTATCTATCTATCTATATTATGTTTTCTTTATTCATCTGTAGATGGGCATTTACATTGATCCATATCTTGGATATTATAAATAGTGCTGCAATAAACATGAAGTGCAGAGGTCTCTTTGACATATTGATTTCATTTCCTTTGAATATATATCCAGTACTGAGATTGCTGGATCATATAAAAGTTCCATTTTTCATAAAAATCTTTATATTGTTTTCTATAATGTCAGTACTAATTTATGTTCCCACCAACAGTGCATAAGAATTCATCTTTCTCTACATCCTTGCTACCATTTTTTTTTCTTTTTGATAATAAGCATTCTAACATGTATGCAGTGATATCTTTTCTGGTTTGATTTGCATTTCCCTGATGATTAGTGATGTTTTGTATTTTAAAATATATCTGTTGGCTATTTGTGTCTCTAATTTTGATAGTTGCCTATTTAGGTCTTCTGCCCATTTTTAACCAAATTATTATTATTTTTTAGTTCTCATTTGTTTGAGTTTCTTATATAGTCTGGATTTTAATCCATTGTCATTGCATACTTTGAAAATACTTTCATCCATTTTGTAGGTTTTGTCTCCATTCTGTTGATCATTTCTTTTGCTGTGCAGAATCTTTTTAGTATGATGTAATCTCATTTCTAATTTTTGCTTTTTGTTGCCTGTGCTTTGAGGGGTTATTTAAAAAATCCTTGTCCAGTTCAATTTCATGACTTAATTTGTTCTTCCAGTTTCATAGTTTCAGATCTTTCATGTAGGTCTTCAATTCACTTAGGATTGATTTCTTGTATATGGTAGTAGGTGGAGATCTAGGTTCATTAGTTTGCACGTGGATATCCAATTTTCCCGACACAATTTATTAAAGAGACTGTCCTATTCCCAATGTGTGTTCTTGGGCACTGATTTTTATAAAAAATCCGTAGCTGTACATGCCTGGATTTATTTTTGAGTTTTCTATTCTGTTCCATTGGTCTAGGTGTCTGCTTTTGTGCCCGTACCATGCTGTCTTGTTTACTTCGTAGAATATTTTGATGTCAAGTACTGTGATGCCTCCAGCTTTGGTCATTCTGCTCAAGACTGCTTTGCCTATCCAGGGTCTTTCGCATTTTCAAATAAATGATAAGTTCTTAAAAATTTTTTGGAGTCGACATTCTCATTTTCTCCCTACTTTCCTTTTATCCTTCTTCCCTTTTCTTCTCCATTTCCTCCCTCAAACATCAGAAAGATGTATTGGAGGAAGTTTAGTTTAAAATAAATGGTGAAAGAAGTTTTTTGTGAATAAATTGGTCATTATTATTTCACCACAAAGATGTAAAAAGTGAGAATTAAAGATATTAAACAGCTTTGCCCAAGGAATACAGAACTACTAAGCCTGGGTGATACCAATCCATGCTTCTTCCTGCTTACCCACTGAATTTAATCCTCTGATTCCTCAATTGTAAAAGAATGATCTTTCTGATCTCTTCAAATGCTAATGTAACTAAGCCCAGTCTGATATGGTAATATGATTTTCACATTCACACCACAAAAAGTGTGTCAAGTAAGTTAAGAAGGTAATTGAATTATGTTCATAAAACTATCAGGTCTTTAATATGTATGCATATGAAAACAAGTTTGAATTGAAGCGAATTCTTTTAAATAAATGAGTAGATCTAAAAATAATTCCTTCAGTCATTTATTTATTCACTTGCCATGTATTTATTGAGCACCTTTGGTTTCTCAGAACTTGTGCTTGATACTTGGGATAGAAAAATCAGTAACATAGGTCTTACTCTCAGGAAGTTTACTGTCAAGTGAAACCTCCCTCTCTCTCTCAGATACACACACACACACAAACAGACATTAAAGCTACACACACGGTGTGGTAATTATACTGATAATTATACCAGGTATTAGAGGCACTCAAAATATTAATACAACTATCCAGCCTGTGAAGAATTCCTGGAGACAAGAAGAGAACGTCTTAGTGAAGTTACAGAATACAGCTATCTAAAAAGGGATAAGAAAGAATATTCCAAAGACAAGAACACTCTAAGTTTAAAGTGAAGAGTAGCAAGACATGAGTTTGGCTAGCTGAAGTAGACAGTAGAGAAACATGTTCACCTGTGAAAAAAAGTCAGACTTGAACCACTGGAGAGAACTGACAAAATCTTAAAGCAAATGCTTCTATTTATCTTCACCTTTTATTTTCAACAGCTGCTGGAGCTCTCTAATGGCTTTATAAGAGATAGCCATTAGTGGGCCAAGCCATGATCCAATAGACCGTTTGTGTAAAAGATATGGAGAACCTGAATTAGGGCAGTGATAGCAGGGATAGAACAGAAAGGATAAATCTAAACAATAATTAGGTCAATCTACATTAATCTGAAGGTATGGGCATTTCCAATATATACACACCAACAGCTTTTGCATACAATTTTAGGGACTTCAAAGATCTCACAGCTCATCCTAAGAGTCCATTAGTCCTCATTGAAGGATCATTAGTCTACAATAAGTGAAACTGTGATGAAAGCCTATGGAAATTAGTTGGAATTAATTTACAGTTGAAATTATTAAACTAACATGCTTTTAAGCACTTAATAATTAAGATGGCCTACTCCTTAAATTGAGTTAAATTTTATTTTAGGAATGATGTCTTAGGAAATAAAAGTATTCTGCTTTTCCTCTTAAAAGTAAAAAAAGGATATTCATTATTTGATTTTTCCAAGGTATATAAAAACTTGCCATTCCTAAGGCACAAAACAAAACACATAACTGATTCATGAAAAAGCTAAATAAATTTGCACTAGGTCATCTATGTGGCAAATCTTTAATACCTTGTTTCATGGGGACTTCCTAAGTCCAACACTGTAATGATAGAACACTTACGTAATTAAGTAGAGAGAAATATTTTAAACTTTAAGTCACATGTGTCAACCCCATGAATGCGCTTTTTAAGTATCATACACAATATAACTATTATATATTTTACTATTACAAAATTGAAACATATTTAAAATCATATTGATCAAATCTTACATTCTTAAATAGCAATGATATAAAATTGAAATAAAGAAACTATGTGGATGGCCATATCATTTAGCAGATGTGTGGTTTAAATTTTCTGCATACTGGATGCCAATAAAAAGTAACAGCGAAAGCACCAAATGGCAGCATATGGTTCCTTCAATTGATTTCAAAGTTGATTATTTCCTCCTTCACTCTATCCACACAACCAAACTATGGCTAGGGGAAGGAGTGAATTAGCATAATTAACAAAAAAAGGCTAAACTTATTAGCCTTGTGAAAAGAAAAATAAGAAAATGGAAACTGACAATTTATAAATTGGGTATTTCATGAGTAACCCAAATTTACCCTATGAAACTTTTAATTACGCAAAATAGGAGGAACCTAAAAATCACTTAAAAATTACTCAGTAATAAAGTTAAAATAAAGGATGTTCTATTTATTGACTTTGGTGAGGGTTACATGAGAGTGTTCATTTTGAGGTTACTTGTTAAATTACATATACTTTTCTATACTTATATTAGCTTTCTAAAGACCTTTAGAATCTGAATACATAAAGAAAAGTAAATAGGGTTACAAGTGCTTTGCACAGTGTAAATCTTATTTCAAGAAGAAAATTTTGGGAGAGTTTATATCTAGCTAAGGCAAGAACTAAAATTCAAAAATTTATTCTTTGAGGTACAATTACAAAAAGAAATTGTCCAAATGGGTATATGACAAACAACTGCTATTTGGGGAAGTTAATGGATGTGACTTTATTGTGATCAATGGAACAGTCAATGAATTCTAATAGAACTTTCTAAGATGTTAGAAATTTCCTTTATCTTCATTGTTCAGTATAGTAGCCACTAGCCACATACAGCTACTGAGTATTTGGAATATGGCTCCTGTAATTAAAACATCGTTTTAATTTAATTTAAATTCATTTACATTTAGTTAGTTCTATGTGGCTAGTGGCTACTGAATTGGACAGCTAGAGTAAGCAAACTAAATGTTTACCTTTCATTTTCAAGCTAATGAAGTTGTACATACCAAAAAAATAAAACAAACTTACATTTTTCATTTTCCAGGGTCCCCAGTCTGAAGTGCCTTGTTACTGCTGACAAGACCTGCATGACTGACCATATGCTCCCTAAGAGATGAAAACTGACACTGCTTTGAAGTTCAAACTGACATTGTCAGTGAGCTTTACTTTAAAATGGAACAATTGCTTTCTAGTTAAAGGGGTTTTCAAAGGGTCTAAAGATTTGCTGTCATGAAAATACATGCTTTGCCACCACCTTTTTTTCTTTTTCTAAGCAGTAACAGGCTACCGCTGTCAGAAAGTTGCTTAATTTTTCTTGAAAATATTGGAATAATAATGGCAGTGTTTCTATGCAAGGCTCCCTAAAGCTAGAAATTTGCATGTTAATAGCCAGCTGAATGCAAAATGCAATTCTTCTATATGCCTTCCATAATATTCACTGTTTGATTTTGTTTTCCTGCTCTGACCTACATAGTTATGTAGTAGTATGTAGTAGTTATGATGGTGTTTTGTAATGCCTACTTAACTTTCTGCCTTCCTCATCAAACTGTAAACACATGAGGGCAGGAGCTGTATCTTATTTACTGTACACAGAGTTTATTAATATTTGCAGGTTAGAAGGAATGAAATAAATCCCAAACATCATTATGTTAACAAATATGCAAAAGTGAAAGATGAAGGGCAGGTATTAATCTCATTTAAATTCACTTGATTACATACATAAGTGCCAAAATGCTTCTCTCTAGTGCCCACGGCACATGTCATTTTAAAGACCTCTTAATTTATACTGTAGAAGAATGTGATTATGCATAAGAACTCAAAAGGGAGGATTGGAAAACAAGAGAAAGCTAATAGATTGCAAGCCCAAGGCAAAAATATAAGAGCTGGAAATCAGAGTTACAAGAGGAACACTTTGCATGCTTGTGTGTTTAAATACTTTCATAGTACAGCAAGTGTCTAGCAAACTTTTCTAAAGGAGCCAGATAATGACTATTTTAGGCTCTGTGGACCATAATGTCTCCATTACATAGTCTTCTCTTTTTAATTAAAAAAAAACCTATAAAAATGTAAAAAATATTGTTAAATCACAGATTATTAAAACAGAAGTAGGCTGCGATCTTGATTTGTCTCACAGACCATTGTCTGCCTACTCCTGACATGCAAGATAGACATTATTATTGTGAAAATATTAGTGATTTGTTTATTTGGCCTCAAAGAAGAAAACTGGCACCTGAATGTTTTGCATTCAAAATTCTACATTCACACACATACACAAAATGGCCAATTCAATTTTGAAGTCAATTGATGTTTTGGAAAATGTTGATTTTGAATTCAGATACTTCCACAACTATGACTCCATGCAGTCCACGTTTAAACAGGAGAAAGAGAGAAGAAAAGGAAAACAGTCAAGAAAAATTATTCAGAACAATATTGAACCTAGTTACAGATGTGTTTGCAGGTGGCACAGGCAACAATAAATAATCTCATTAATAAAGCCAGACATTTAATAACAACAGTAACCCACATTCCATAGAATGCTAAAATATCTCAAAATGCAAATTGTGTACAGAAAAGGATATCTTCCTATATGCACAAGTAACCTCACTAAAGTGGAAGAATTCTTTTTTGTAGTCTCATCACTAGTGCTAGCTATGAAAGACATTGTACCCCATGTTCAAATTTTCTTTTTCTTTTCATGTAGTTATTCTCCGCATCATAAAAAGGAATACTTAAAAGGGGGACAATGTGCCTGCTCTTTGTTTTGCCTATAAAATCAATACATAGGCTGGGTGCGGTAGCTCATGCCTGCAATCCCAGCACTTTAATAGGCTGAGGCAGGTAGGTCAGAGGTTCAAGACCAGCCTGGCCTGTATGGTGAAATCCATCTCTACTAAAAATACAAAAAATTGGTGTAGCATGGTGGTACACACCTGTAATCCCAGCTACTGGGAAGACTGAGGCAGGAGAACTACTTGAACCCAGCAGCAGAGGTTGTGGTGAGCCAAGATCCAACCACTGCACTCTAGGCTGGGCAACAGAGCAAGACTTCATCTCCAAAAAACTAGAAAAAACCCGTATGTGATTCTCCAAATAATGTATGATTACTAGATTTTTTTAAAATGACATGTTATACCTTCTAAATACCACAAAAGATAATTCTTTTCTTTTCTGCCTTATCACATGAATTATCCATTTACAGGTTGATTGTAAAGGCATCTTAAAGGTTTAACATCAACTTACTAAAAAGCACTTAAATAGAATATACACATCATTTCAATACCTCCAACCATATACAGAATTTGATTATTTTAGATAGTCTCCTAGAGAACCTAGGTTTCAAAAAACACTGTGAAGTTGTTTTAAAATAACCCCTTAATTTTGAGAGAGGTAAATGTTTGGGGGAAAAAGGTGTTACCCACTGAATTAAAAATAAAGTAGCTAACAAAAAATCAATGTTTTGTAAATTTTTTTTCCTCTTAGCTCAAATTGCTACAGTGGTCAAAGTAGGATATAATTTTTCTTTTTGACGAATGTTGTCCAGTTTGACAAGTAAATAAATGTTTAACTCTCTTTCTTCTTTTCTCACTGCAGAAACAAGAAGAAATAGAAAATAACTGCAGTACATTTATGACATTGGTTTCTTTCTCTACGTGAAACATACAAATGAGAACACTTTATAGATGAATTGTGCCTTCGATTGAATAGAGAATGGTGGGCTAGCTTTGGTTTAATGGAATTGGATAATTTGTCATAGTTTCTGCCCCTGGAAAAATGATAACCCAAAGGAAAACAAGTGGAAAAACTTTTAAAAATAGTGATACAATACAGAGCTGATATTTTTGGTTCATAGAAGACTTTAAAATACACAATTTACAAAGCAAATTACTAAGTTATAAAAATTGCTATCATCATCAATAAACATCCACAGAGCTTTAGGCTTCAACACAAAGCACTCTTCTTACTTCAGGTGATATTGTTTATGAAAAAAATCACTTGGAGATTGCTCCACGGGTATCATATTCTTTTCTAACCTCCAATTTCTTATTATTTACTGTTATTAGTTACTATTTATAAATAAATATGAATGCACTAATAATGAAAGCATGCTTTATGTAGAACATATATCTGAACTTTATTTTCCTCACATCTTATTCATCCTGCAATATGCCAACACCAATAAGAGTATCGAAATATTAATTGCCCCATTACGATAGAGGAAATTAGAAGAAAGTTTTCCAAATCTGAGTAGAAAAACATATCAGTAGAAAAATCTGATATCCATTTGTCTATTTATAGAATTATAGCAACAAAATCCAGCGAAAAGTTTTTAGTTTGCTTATTATGTTGTGGCAAAATGTAATACCTTTTTTTTACCCATTGCAAGGGTCACAGTTGACATCCATAAAAAAACAGATGAACAAGAAAAATGCATAACGTGTTTATTTATCAAAGTTTTTTTTTTTTCTTTCTTTTTTTTGAGACAGGGTTTCACTCTCGTTACCCAGGCTGGAGTGCAATGGCGCGATCTCGGCTCACCACAACCTCCGCCTCCTGGGTTCAGGCAATTCTCCTGCCTCAACCTCCTGAGTAGCTGGGATTACAGGCACGCGCCACCATGCCCAGCTAATGTTTTGTATTTTTAGTAGAGACGGGGTTTCACCATGTTGACCAGGATGGTCTCGATCTCTTGACCTCGTGATCCACCCGCCTGGGCGTCCCAAAGTGCTGGGATTATAGGCTTGAGCCACTGCGCCCAGCTAACAAAGTTTTAAGTGAAGTGTGAGCCTTCAGAAATGCAGAGCCTTCAGAAATGCAGATCCAATCCCAGAGAAAATTTTGCATTTGTATTCTAAGTCTGAGGAAAGAAGTGAATATTTGTGGAGAAATGTGATCCAATAAAAAGAGTATGATCTAATGATAATAAACTGAAAGGAATTTAGTAAGGCCTATCTCTTCAGATTCTTCTCATTCTTTCTGTATAGCAAACCTTCTCCCAGTTTAGGGAAGAACAACTGTCAGAAAAGGGTCTTCTGACCTATTTTCAGGGGAGGTAGGTCAGAGTGATCCTTTCAGGTTTTATAGCTAAAAGGTTTTAGGTTTTATGCTGTGAGAGAAAGGAATTCTAGTTTCTGTGGGCCACCTTGGGAGAGAGGACAGGTAGAGAAAGGAGAGTGAGAGAAGGTCAGAGAGGCCTTCCTTATGAGGCTCTCCAATACCCTTCAGTTCAAAGTACTCTGCCTGCCAAGATACCATATATTGGGGTATCATGTTTTGAGTCCTACCAGTTAATATTTTTCGAAAAATGTAGAGAAGGAAAGAATTGATTTTAGAGTGCTACTAACCAGGTTTTAAAGTCAAATTTGAAAATGATGCCAAAAATTATACTGATTTTTTTTTTCTTCAGATAAATTGTGAAGTTCCACTGTGACTTCTCTTTAAAGATGAAAAAACAAAATAAAAAACATGAGCTGGGCATGGTGGCGCGTGCCTGTAATCCCAGCTACTTGTACCTCCCAGCTACTACCTACTGGGAGGCTGAGGCAATGCAGGTGGATCAGTTGAGCCCAAGAGTGAGTTCACCTAACCTGGGAAACATAATGAGACCCTGTCTCAGAAACAAAACAAAGCAAAACAAAACAAAACAAAATAAAAAACTTCTAAAATGCATGAATTTGCTTTCAATATCAGTATCAGTTCAGTTGGAGGAGAAATTCAAAAAAAAAGCTCATGAATAATGGTACAAGAGCCTTTCTACTTCCTTTCCTTTGAAAAATTAGTAAACTATTAGGTTACAAAAACCAAAAAGTCTGTGTTCAGTAAACACAGGTCTCTAGACTGAAGTTATTCTGGAAGAGTTGTGCCTGTCATACATTGTCTTATTCCAACATCTCCTGAAGTTGTCATTTGGAAAATTATTAAAAAGAACATAATTTCTCTCAATTCAATTGCTATTTTAAGATGATACATATGTTTGTGTATATATATACATATATATATTCTTTGAAAATTATTCTTTAATTTTTTGTCTCCTTCTTATATGCTAATTTGAATTCATTAAATGTACACCAATTTTAAAAGAAAGGCTTATATTAAGCAATTTCTTCAGTACTCTTTGGATATAACTCTTTGTCGAATGTAAAAACCTAAAATTAACCCTGGGCCATTTCACTGCTGTGAAGATTAAAATTCCTTTTGGATATATCCATTAAATATTTTCCATATTTAGGTTATAGAGTCACAATCCTTTCTTAATTTGCAAACGTTTTTAAAGTATATTTTTGTTTTAATTGTCAAACTAAACATTTATGCCCTAAATAATAACAATGAAAAAGAATTACTTCAAAAAATTTGTAATTCAGGTGAGCAGTAATTGATCTATGCCCATTTGCTGAAAACCAGGCAAAATGAAATTTAGTCTTTATTTCCAAAAGGCGTAAGAACATACTAAATAGCAAATATCATAGACCAGACATCTATCCTATTTTGACAATAACCCGAGGAGTTTATTTGGCAATAAGCCTTACGTCAGTTGCCTTCCATGTTATTTGTCTCAAAATGTTAGGCTATCTAAGCTACTCTTCTTCCAAAGGAGCCCTGAGACCTCCAAGGAAACAAAATACACTTCATCCTCTTTTCCTCTTCACTATCCACACGCTTTCCTGAAATTTGAGACTGGTGCTCTAAATAAGGAAGAAGAGAGTGACAAAACTTATTATTCCCTTTTCCCAAATCTTTTAAATATAAAGCTTGTGTTACATTACGTATTCAACTTATGTCACCCCCACTTTGCAGGATAGGTAAAAGAAAAAAGTAGTAAAATTTTTTGAAATAAAATCATAAACTAAACATTGCCCAGTTCAATCTTCGATTATGAGAACTCTTCCATAAAATACTTGTTATGGAGTTAAGATTCTCTAGACACTTCCATACAATTATTTAACTTTTTCATGGGAAGCAAATCAAATTGACTAAACATTATTTTTCCCCCTTAAAAAAGAAGCCCATGATTTTATCTGAGTATACTTTCCCAGAAGATTGATCTTACATATAGTACCAAAATTTAAAAAAAATGTAATTTTTGTAGACATCCTTTGAAAACTGTCTTTCATTAGAAATGATGTTAGCTTCATTTATGCCTCATACGGTGCCAAATATAGCAAGAGTGTCATAATTCTTTGTCACCATGGGTCCTGGATAAATTAGAAATGGGGCCAAATTACTTTCTTTTCGACCTTGTTATGGTCCCTAGAAAACATACAAAAACTCCTCTGCAAGGCAAAGATATGCCTATGTGCCTTCTCACAGTCATCAGAACAATGTAGGTCTTGAAGCTAAAGTGGATAAAACTTGTAGACTTGTAGGAATCTCATCCTCAAGTAGAAAACTTATAGACATGTGAACATTCCCATTTATTGCTTTGTGGTTTTTGTTTGTTTTGACACAGCACCTTGCTCTGTCACTTATGCTGGAGTGGAGTAGTACAATCAGAGGTCACGGTACCCTCATCCTCCCTGGGTCAAGTGATCCTCCCATCTCAGCCTCCCAAGTAGTTGGAACTGCAGGCATGCGCCACCATGTTCAGGTAATTTTTTATTTTTATTTTTATTTTATTTTTTTGTGGAGATAGGGTGTCACTATGCTGCCAAGCTTGTCTGGGACTTCTGAACTTAAGAAATCATCCCACTTTAGCCTCCCAAAGTGCTGTGATTACAAGCATAAGCCACCACACCTGGCTGTCATGTGCTAATTTGAAAGGAATATAAAGTCAATACAATGCGTAGTCTAAGATAAGGAGGAGAGGAAGCAGCCCCACATTCCCAGAAACTAAAATATTTTCATTTTACAGATGAGAAAACACAAAGGAGAAGCTCACAGTCCCCAGTACTCCTCAAGTCTAGTTGTCTATAGTCTCTCAATGACAAAGGAAATACTTTATTTAAAAATTGACCAAAATGTATGAAAAAGGTCAGTTCGTTCTGGAAAAAGCAGGTTTAAGTAAGAAAGCATTTTACATCTGAGAAGTTTTGTGTAACATTTGAGTTTGCATTATTATAATGTCAGAACAAAACTGGTGATCATTAATCCATAAGTCTACTTAGGTTTGCGATATTCATAGAGAGCATAACTACATTAGATATATTATTATTAATTCTATTCTTTGTTTAGATTTTCATCTTGCAATGAAAATTCTGTTTTTGCCTATTATTTCTCTAAAATAATCCATTCAAAAATTATTTTGTAATATATTAAAACAACTGTTAAAATTTTACAGGCTTCATCTAAAATCAAAATAATATAATAAAATAAATGGACAATTCATTTTTGGAAAGTGATTGTTCTTATTTAAATTTCAGGATGTAATATTCTAAATGTTATTAACTTATAGATGTAATATTCTAAACATTATTGACTTATAAATAATGCTGTAGGAGTTCAGCAAATGCTAGCCCAAAATACGGTGCTTTTGTATGCTGATTACTTCAAACTGAGGGAACCTGGGGAACAGCAAATGAAGGGAGGAGCTTTCTCTAAACTTCCTTTATCTTTGTAAAGGCAGATCTTCTGAAAGAAACTCAACTATCATGACTCTCCTTCCTGGGAGTCTCATTAACCAGGGAAGATTAAACTTGTATCACAGGAGAGGGCACTGGAGGCTGACACCATGCCCAGACAGACTTTGTTGTAGTCTAGCACTTATTCTTCTGAGGGCCTATTCATCTTTCCGCAAAATCATGTATTCTTCCCTAAATTCACCTACATCCCCAGCTTACCCCTCTCTAAAGAAGAGGGTGTAGGGTGCAGAAACGGCTTGATCCCTTTTCTTGCCATCGATGGTCATGGCCAACATCCCTATAACAAATATTAAAAAGAGAAAAGCATAACAGATTTATTTGATCATAGCTTCATGTCACGTGGCAGCCTTCAGAATGAAGATCCAAATATACAGGGGAAAACTACATATTTTTATGTTTAGGCTCAGTGAAGTTTAAAGAGCTCTACAGAAAACTGTGATTGGCCAAAAAAAAATATATATATATATATGACCTAATGCTAATACACTGAGAGGGAAAACCCAATAAGACTTATGTGTTCATACATTTCTTGGCCTTTCTGTGCAGTATTCCTTTCTCCTAAGTATGGGGTAAGAACCCTCTGGAATGAAAGCCTTAATTTCTTTGTGACCAGCTGTTACACAGGATATTGGGGTGGGAGTGAAGATCAGAGTGTTATTTTAGGTTTTATGTCTGGCTTTGAGGAAAGGGTGTTCTGGTTTCTATAGCTTGCCTCAGAGAGAATGAGGGGCAAGAGACAAGGAAGCAAAAAAAAAGGCAGAGAGAGACTTTGCTTCTGAGGTTATTTCTTAAGCCTTCACTTTGGGGTATCATTTTCTGTACCCCAATGAGAATATATAAGCTTCCAGATCTCCCTGGGTTTTGGGGTATTCATTTTTCTTTTGTGTGATGTCTCCATGTATGTAATAAATTTGTACAGAAAGTACTATAGTTCAATTGACAATTTCTTGACTTTATGATGAGTTTATCAGGGCTTAATATGCATTTTCAACTGATGATGAGTTCATCAAGATATGAACCCATCATAAGCTGAGGAGCATCTGTATACCTTTCTCCTATTAATTTGCCTACTAACAATTGCAAAAACTCAATTATTGAACCCCCAGAGAATAGAGGAAAAATGTCCCCTCCCCTACAATGTCCTACTGTCAAATAATGTTACATGAGTAGGGAAAGTGTTTGTACAAATACTGGTCTGGGAATGATATTAGATCATTACCTTTTTGAGCTATGAATCATAATTTTCTAAATATTTAAACAGCACTTTTGCCAAAGATGCGATGTTTATGTTTTCTTTGTCCACAAAGTCTGTTTTCTTCTTCTTTGACAAGATAAAATAGGAACCACTCTGATTTATGAGTCAGAAGCTAATCATTTTTAAAAGATAGTTTTAGAAAATAGCTTTAAGTAGGTTTCCTCTAAAAAATAATGAGTTGCAATCTCTCAGAACCTTAGCTGCTAGAGTATTCACTTCTGAGAATAGAGACAAAATGTGAATTTGATAGGAAACACTCATTGATGTCGTTCATTATTGACAAGGTAATTCTGTTGTCCAGCAGTATTTGAGAGTTTAATAAAAGGCTTGTAGAACCTCAAAAATTGATGGTTAAAACTGCTAAGAAATTCTCCCTACACCTGGAAGATATAATGTTCCTTGTGCTAAGGTATAATCTGAGTCATCTGACTTTTAAATTTATAATCGTATTGGTAAAATTGAGTCTAGCTGATTCATATGAGAGTTCAATATTTTTCAGGAAAATTAGCCATCAAGAAATAAATGTGTCAAAGTCACATTATGTAAACACAGGATTTAGACGACACAAGTTGACAGCAATTCATTCAGTAAAGACAGGGGTTCATTTGACCATGAGAGCACTATGAGTCACTGGTGAGATATGTATTAAGAGAAAATTTTCAAATAAAGATCAAATCATGAGTCTTACACAGATGTAAAAATGAACATTTGTTAAAGATTTTATTTTACTCATACGATATTAGGAAACTAGGGAGATGTTGTAACTGAATCAAAGGAAAAGTAAAAAAAGCAAAAATTACATAGAATAAAAAAAAGGTTTGGATAGGAAGTGTTACAAATGGAAATAGAAGAGGCTTTTCCATAGGAAGGAGGAAATTAATTAAAATCACTGCTAAACAGGAATGAATGTATATATCTGTCAGTCATCTGTTTACAAAGAGTTGGAAAATGGCTTAAATACAATAAATGGAGCTAGACTTTAACAACCAGGAGGGCTAACACAAGGAGAATGCATAGTTTTCTATGAATACAATGTTTTTCTACATATGACTGCTAAATGAACAACTACAACCTGAGACTGATCTAATAGAAATAAAGTCCCAAGTTAAGGGAGACTATAGTCCATCTGCACTGAATGTAAGTATAAACACATCTAAAACATTATGTGAATTCTAAATATGAATTTTTGAAAACAGTACTATTCATTCTTTCCCTAGCACCAAAGCACCACGACCTCCTCTCTCACCCCTCATTTTTCCCAATCTCTGATAGGAAGAATAGGGTCTACCCAGTTATTCAGATCCTAAAACTAGGAAGAATCTAGCCCTCTCTTTCAGTTACCACCCATCTGAACTATAACACAAGAAATCCATCAAGTGCTGGCAATTGAATAATTTATTCTAATTTAGTCTATTTTCAGTCTTCACTAGTCCAACACAAATTTAAATTATAATCTCTCATTCACTCTCTTTATTGAATAACTCCTCACAAATTTCCAACCTCCACTTTTGCCTCCTGGTAATCTATTCTCCATAAAGCAGACAATGAAATCTCTTAAAAACGGTATATTAGATCAAATACTTCAATACTAAGAGCCATTAGATATCACTGGGCTTTAGAATAAAATCTAAATACCTCACCAGATCCCATAACGTCTGTCTTTGTTTCAAATACCGATTCTTTTCATTTAATCCCATGTTCAACTTAGTCTATGCTTACTGAATTTCCTTATCTTTTGAGTACATTACCCTGCGTCTTACTTGTATCCTGCTTTTTCCTTTACTCAGTTCCTCTTTGCCCCAGATTTTTTAATGTTTGGCTTTTTTTTCCATCATTCAAAACAATTTCCTCAAGGAGAGCTTCTTGCCTCATTGAACGTAATATTATATAATACTCCAGAACACTCTTGTTTCTTTTTTATTTTTAAGTCTTCTTCAGGGCAACTTACTGAATAAAATTTAAAATTGTTTAATTTCTTGGCTATCACCTATCTTCTCTGCCCTAATATGCAAATTACCTAAGATCAGTGATATATTTTCTGCTCAAGGCTGAAAATAAGAACACAAAAAAGATTCTAATACTATTGATCATTAGTCAATGTTAGTTGAATTAATCAATTCTTCCTTTTCTTTTCAAGTATTTAGGCAAATGACATTTTTTTCTGAGGAGGTAAAATTTATAGGATGTATGATCAGTTCAGACCTACTGAGGGAAACTTAATTTAGAGAAAAGATTCAGGCCTACAAGCACTGCTAGGTTTAGGGATAGTTGGGAAGAATAAGTAGACTTGTTTACTTTGGTCTTCCAGCATCTGATTCAAAAAAGGTTAGCAGCGACTTATTTTAAAGGAGTCAGATTAAAGTCTACACTAGGAGAGTTCTCTAGGCTGACACGGATTGTAAGACAAGATATTCCACGTGACAACAAGGCCTGGAATCACGGACTACAGGTTAGGCTAAACAAACATCTCTCAGGTATGTCTGATAGATTAGAGAAGTGTTGGCTTTCCAGTTTGTAATAAGGAGATAAGAGTTTTGTATTCTTTCCCTTAAAAGACAAAAATTAAAACTAATTTAGTTTTACATTCTTTATTGTCTTTTATCTGCAATTCTGGAATCAGTCGGGCAACAATTCATCCTATAAAATAGAATGAGTGAGCTGAGCACAGAAGATTAGCTTTATAGGCAGAAAGGAGCTGAAGAAAGCAGCAACTAAGAAAAAAAGCAGATAAGTAATTTGAAATCACTTCCCTTGTAAAGGTTAAAGCAGGGGAGACTCCCTTCTCATGCTGGCTAAAAACTGACCTGTTTGATAATTTGGTTATTATTTCTTCCTGTCTTGATTTCTTGGAAGGTCAGATAAGCAACTTAGCTTCAGCTTGGTGACTTGGAGTAATTCCATTTTGGTTTGGTCTATTGGGCCTAGTCTAAGAGCCCTGTCAAAATCAATGGCCTCCTACAAATTTTATTTAACATCACTTATATTTTATGTTGTTGTGCAGATCCTAGATTATTTAAAAGGATACATCCTGAAAAAAATAATCTTGTGCCAAGAAGAGGCATCATTGTCATTAAAACCACCATGTAATCTCAGGATCTCCATTTTATCATTTAAACAGTTTGTCTCAAACTGCCCCTCTCCTTGCTTTGTAAGGTAGAGATGCATGCAAAGAATTTTATTTTGCTGCTTATGGTAGCAGTATAGGCTGTATTAGAAATGAGTGTGATGGAAGGATTCTGTTCATTTGGTTTAACCCTGCAAGGGGATTCTCAAATGTATAGAAAATCTATATAGTATAAATTTGTGCCAAAAAATGTATGAGCCACTTACAGTATTAAGGTAAGTCTACTTTACAAATATTCAAGGAGTGTTCAATTATTTTCAAGTTGTGTCTCCAGCAAAGACTCCATCTAATTTATTAGCGTGACTCTCATATTTATCGAAAAGCCTTCTTCATTTGCCTCATCTTTCCTGCTTGACTGATGGCTTACCACTAAGCTGGCCATTATCACCACATATGCTTGTTTAGGCAACATCAAACCTCTTAGCTCATTTCTCAGATTCTCCCTTGCCATAAATCCATATATTTCTTTGTTTGAACCAATAATAATACTTGACAATGTATAAAACTATTTACTGTTGACTGAATGATTGCCAGGTATCAAGCACTGTGATGAAAGGTCAACATGCATTAATAATGAAAGCTCATGTTTGTGATAGGCACCATTATAAGTGCTTTGCAGATATTAACTCATTTATTTCTCAAGAAAACTTTATGAGACAGATACAATCTTCCCCAATTTACAAATGAGAAAATTGAGGCAGGTAGGGGGAAAAATAATTTTTCCTCTACATTTTATAGTGTTTAAATGGGACAGATTGCTGAAACAAAAGACAGACTGACAAGAGAAAAAGGCTATGGAATAGGAACAGCTCCAGAGCACAGTTCCCAGAGAGAGCGATGCAGAAGGCAAATGATCTCTGCATTTCCAACCGAGGTACCAGATTCATCTCAATGAGACTGGTTGGATAGTGGGTGTGGCCCAAAGACGGCAAACCGAGGCAGAGTGGGGTGTTGCCTCACCCAGGAAGCACAAGAGGCTGGAGAATCCCCTCTCCTACCCAAGCGAGGCTGTTGGGGACTTTTCTGGACACTCTGGCACTCTGGCTCACATAGTGTACTTTTCCCATGATCTTTGCAGGAGATTTCCATGGGTTCCAACAGCACCAGAGCTGCAGGTTTCCAGCACAAAAATGGGCAGCTGTTTTAGCCAGTGCCTGGAATGCCTGTGAGACAGAACCACACATTCCCCTGGAAGAATAAAGGAACAAAGGCAGGGAGCCAAGTGATCTGGCTTGACAGGTCCCACACCCACAAAGACCAGCAAACTGAGACCCACTGGCTAGAGATTTTCAGAACCAGAACAGCAGTTTGAGCTTGACCTGGCACGGTCAAGCTCAGTGATGGGAGGGGCGTCTATCATTACCGAGGTAGTTCTAACCTTGCCTGTGTAAACAAAATCACAAGGAAGTTTATACAGCAGTTGGGCAGAGCCTGTGGCAGCTCAGCAAGACCTCTGCAGGCAGACTGTGACTAGACTCCCTCCTTGCTGGGCAGGGCATCTCTGATAAAAAGACAGCAGCCCGCCAGGGACCAATAAATAAGTCCCACCTTTCTGGGACAGAGCACCTGGGAAAAGGGGTGATTGTGACTTCCACTTCACCAGACTTAAACCTGCCTGCTCAGCACTTCTGAAGAGAGCAACAGAGCTCCCAGCATAGTACTTGAGCTCTGATAAGGAAAAGAATGCCTCCCAAGTGGCTTCCTAACCCTCAATTATCTAAAGAGAAACTTTTCACAGGCGAGCACTAGCTGACATCTTTCAGGTAGCCTTCTGGGATAAAGCTACCATTGGAAGGAACAGGTAGCAATCCTTGCTGTTCTGCAGCCCCCGTGGGTGATTCCCAGGAAAGCAGGGTCTGGAGTGGACCTCCAGCAGAACCACAGCAGAGGAGCCTGACTGTTAGAAAGAAAACTAAAAAAAGATAAAAAAATAAAATAAAATAAATAAAAAAAATAAAAAAGTAAAAAACCCAGAAAGAAATAGCTTCAACATTAATATAAGGATTTCCACCCAGAGACCCGATCTGAAAGTCACCAACTTCAAAGACCAAAGGTAGATAAATCCATGATGATGGGGGAAAAAATAGTGCAAAAAGGATGAAATCATCAAAAAGCAGAATGCCTCTCCTTCTCCAGGGGATCACAACTCCTCACCAGCAAGGGAACAAAACTAGAGGGAGAATGAATTTGATGAACTGACAGAAGCAGGCTTCAGAAGGTGGGTAGTAACAAACTTCTCTGAGCAAAAGGAACATGTTTTAACCCAATGCAAAGAAACTAAGAACCCTGAAGAAAGGTTAGATGACATGCTAACTAGAATAACCATTTTAGAGAAGAACATAAATGATTTGATGGAGCTGAGAAACACAGCACAAAAACTTTGCAAAGCATATACAAGTTTCAATAGCCGAATTGATCTAGCAGAAGAAAGGATATCAGAGATTGCAAATCAACTCAATGAAATAAAATGAGAAGTCAAGATTAAAGGAAAAAGAATGAAAAGAAATAAACAAAGACTCCAAGAAATATGGGATTATGTGAAAAGACCTAATCTACATTTGATCTGTGTGCCTGAATGTGAAGGGGAGAATGAATCCAAGCCGGAAAACAGTCTTCAGGATATTACCCAGGAGAACTTCTCCAACCTAGCAAGGCAGGCCAACATTCAAATCCAGGAAATACAGGGAACATCAAAAAGATATTCCTCAAGAAGAGCACCCCAAGGCACCTAACTGTCAGATTCACCAGGGTTGAAATGAAGGAAAAAATACTAAGGCAGCCAGAGATAAAGGTCAGGCTACCCACAAAAGGAAGTCCATCAGACTCACAGCAGATCTCTCAGCAGAAACCCTACAAGCTAGAAGAGAGTGGAGTCCAGTATTCAACATCTTTAAAGAAAATAACTTGCAACCCAGAATTTCATATCCAGCCAAACTAAGCTTCATAAGTGAAGGAGAAATAAAATCCTTTACAGACAAGCAATTGCTGAGAGATTTCATCACCACCAGACTTATCTTACAAGAATTCCTGAAGGAAGCACTAAACATGGAAAGGAACAACCAGTATCAGCCACTGCAAAAATGTACCAAATGTTAAAGACCATCGACACAATGAACAAGCTGTTTCAACTAATGGGCAAAACAACCAGCTAGTATCAAAATGGCCAGATGAAATTCACACGTAACAATATTAACCTTAAATGTAAATGGGTTAAATACCCCAATCAAAAGACACAGAATGGCAAATTGGATAAAATGTCAAGCCCCATCAGTGTGCTGTATTCAGGAGACCCATCTCATATGCAAAGACACACATAGACTCAAAATAAAGGGATGAAGGAAGATTTACCAAGCAGATGGATAACAAAAAGAAAGCAGGAGTTGCAATCCTAGTCTCTGACCCCAAACGGACTTTAAACCAACAAAGATCAAAAGAGACAAAGAGGGGCATTACATAATGGTAAAAGAATCAATGCAACAAGAAGAGCTAATATCCTATATATAGATCACCCAATACAGGAGCACCCCGATACATAAAACAAATTCTTAACAACATACAAAGAGACTTATACTCCAACACAATAATAGTGGGAGACTTTAATACTCCACTGTCAGTATTAGACAGATCAATGAGACAGAAAATTAACAAGGATATCCAGGACATGAACTCAGATCTGGACCAAGTGGATCTAATAGACATCTACAGAAATCTCCACCCTAAATCCACAGAATATACATTCTTCTCAAAACTGCATCACATTTACTCTAAAATTGACCACAAAATTGGAAGTAAATTACTCCTCAGCAAATGCAAAAGAATGGAAATCATAAAAAACAGTCTATCAGACTGCAGTGCAATCAAATTAGAACTCAGGATTAAGAAACTCACTCAAAAGCATACAACTACATGGAAACTGAACAACCTGCTCCTGACTGACTACTGGATAAATAATGAAATGAAGGCAGAAATAAAGATGTTCTTCAAAACCAATGAGAATGAAGATACAACATACCAGTATCTCTGGTACACATTTAAAACAGTGTCTAGAAGGAAATGTATAGCACTAAATGTCCACTTGAGAAGTGAAGAAAGATCTAAAGCTGACACCCTATCATCACAAAATAAATAGAGAAGCAAGATAAAACAAATTCAAAGGTAGCAGAAGACAAGAAATAACTAAGATCAGAGCAGAACTGAAGGAGATAGAGAAACAAAAAGCCCTTCAAAAAAATCAATAAATCCAGGAGAAGTTTTTTGAAAAAAATCAACAAAATAGACCTCTAGCCAGACTAATAAAAAGAGAGAAGAATCTAGTGGATACAATAAAAAAATGATAAAGGGGATATCACCACAAATTCCACAGAAATACATACTACCATCAGAAATTACTGCAAACAACTCTATGCACATATATCAGTAAATCTAGAAGAAATGGATAAATTCCTGGACACTTACATCCTCCAAAGTCTAACCCAGGAAGAAGTTGAATCCCTGAATAGACCAATAATATGATCTGAAGCTGAGGCAGCAATTAATAGCCTACCAACCAAAAAAAAAAAGGCCAGGTCCATATGGGTTCACAGATGATTTCTACCAGACATACAAAGAGGAGTTAATATCATTCCTACTGAAATTACTCCAAACAATACAAAAAGAACGAATGCTCCCTAACTCATTTTATGAAACCAACATCATCCTGATACCAAAACCTGACAGAGACACAACTGAAAAAGAAAAGTTCAGGCCAATATCCATGATGAACATTGATGCAAAAATCTTCAATTAAATACTGGCAAACCAAATGCAACAGCACATCAAAAAGCTTATCCATCAAGATCAAGTAGGCTTCATCCTGGGAATGCAAGACTTGTTTAACTTAAGCAAATCTATAAATGTAATCCATCATATAAATAGAACCAAAGACAAAAACCACATGATTATCTCAACAGATGCAGAGAAGTCCTTTGACAAAATTCAACAGCACTTTATGCTAAAAACTCTCAATAAACTAGGTATCCATGGAACATATCTCAAAATAATAAAAGCTACTTAGGACAAACCCACAGCCAACATCATACTGAATGGGCAAAACTGGAAGCATTTGCTTTGAAAACTGGCACTAGACAGGGTGCTGTCTCTCACCATTCCTATTCAACATAGAATTGGAAGCTCTAGCCAGAGCAATCAGGCAAGGAAAAGAAATAAAAGGAAAGAAGATGTCAAATTGTCTCTATTTGCAGATGACATGATTGTATATTTAGAAGATCCCATTGTCTCAGTCAAAAGTCTCCTTAAGATGATAAGCAACTTCAGCAAAGTCACAGGACACAAAATCAATGTGCAAAAATCACAAGTATTCCTATACACCAATAACAGACAGAGAGTCATATCATGAGCAATCTCCCATTCACAATTGCTACAAAGAGAATAAAATACCTAGGAATACTACGAACGACAGATGTGAAGAGCCTTTTCAAGGAAAACTACAAATCATTGCTCAAGGAAATAAGAGAAGACACAAACAGGTGGAAAAACATTCCATGCTGCCATACTGCCCAAAGTAATATATACATTCTATGCTATCCCCATCAAGCTACCAGTGACCTTCTTCACAGAACTGGAAAACACCACCTTAAACTTCATACGGAACCAAAAAAGAGCCCACATAGCCAAGACAATCCTAAGCAAAAAGAACAAAGCTGAAAGCATCATGATACCTGACTTCAAACTATACTACAAGGCTACCGTAATCAAAACAGCATGATACTGGTACCAAAACAGAGATATAGACCAATGGAACAGAACAGAGGCCTTGGAATTAATGCCACACATCTACAACCAATGATCTTTGACAAACTTGACAAAAATAAGCAACAGGGAAAGGATTCCCTGTTTAATAAATCGTGTTGAGAAGACTGGCCTATCATGTTCATGGTTGAAAGCAGACCACTTCCTTACATCTTATACAAAAATGAACACCAGATGGATTGAAGATTTAAACATAAGATCTAACACCATAAAAACTCCAGAAGAAAACCTAGGCAATACCATTCAGGACATAGTCACAGGCAAGGACTTCATGACTATAACACCAAAAGCAATGGCAACAAAAGCCAAAATAGACAAATGGGATCTAATTAAACTTAAGAGCTTCTGCAGAGCAAAAGAAACAATCATTTGAGTAAACCAGAAACCAACAGAATGGGAAAAAATTGTTGCATGCTGCCCATCTGACAAATGGCTACTATCCAAACTCTACAAAGAACTAAATCAAATTTACAAGAAAAACAATAAGCAACCCCAACAAAAAGTGGGCTAAGGATATGAACAGGCACTTTTTCAAAGAAGACATTTATATGGCCAACAAACATATGAAAAATGCTCATGATCACTGGTCATTAGAGAAATGCAAATCAAAACCACATTGAGATACCATCTCAAGCCAGTTAGAATGGCAATCATTAAAAAAAAATCTGGAGACAACAGATGCTGGAGAGGATGTGGAGAAATAGGAATACTTTTTCACTGTTGGTAGGAGTGTAAATTAGTGCAACCATTGTGGAAGACAGTATGGCGATTCCTCAAGGACCTAGAAATAGAAATTCCGTTTCACCCAGCAATCCCATTGCTGGGTATATACTCAAAGGATTATAAATCATTCTATTATCAAGACACATGAACATGTATGTTTATTGCAGCAGTTTACAATAGCAAAGACTTGAAAACAACCCAAATGCCCATCAAAGATAGACTGGATAAAGAAAATGCGGCACATATATACCATGGGATATTATGCATCCACAAAAAAGGATGAGTTCACGTCATTCACAGGGACATGGATGAATATGGAAACCATCATTCTCAGCAAACTGACACAAGAACAGAAAACCACACACTGCATATTCTCACTCATAAGCAGGTGTTGAACAATGAGAATACATGGACACAGGGAGGGGAACATCACACACTGGGATCTCTTGTGGGGTTGGGGGTCTAGGGGTGGGATAGCAGGGGGTGAGGGTATAGGGGACGGATAACATTAGCAGAAATACCTAATTTAGGTGATGGTGGGATGGATGCAGCAAACCACCATGGCATGTGTATACCTATGTAATGATCCTACACGATCTGCACATGTACCCTTGAACTTAAAGTATAATTAAAAAAAAAAAAACAACAAGAGAAAAAGGAATAGAAGTTCAGTAATGTATATACTTCTTGTAGATAAAGGAGATGCCCAAAGAAAAGTGTAAATCTCAAGGTTATTTGAATTCATGTTTAAATACTATTGTCCACTGAAATAAAAAAGGCTGTGGGAAGGGCTAGTTATGGAGAGGTCCTCATAAAATGCAGGGTAAACAAAGGTAAAGTTTTTTATGTAGATGTTAGTTGGTGCTTTCTCATTGATAAGAGTCTCTGGTGATGCAGAATCATCTGTTTTCCTGGTACAAACTGAAAGAAATCCTTATAAATGGGGATTCCTTTTAAAGATATAAGTAGATATAATACTGATCTGCTATAGACAGATAATATTACAGAACAAAACAGGATTCACAGAACTAGAAAGTATTGAAGCTCAGTTATAAGCTGTTAAAAACCTTAACACAACTCTGAAAAGTAGGTATTATCTTCAAAATAAAGACATTGAGATTAGAGCTCAAAATGCGTAAGTGACTGGCCCTATTTGCATAGTCCAAGACGGGGGGAAAGCAAGGACCTGAAGTAATGCTTTCCAAGGTCATATCCTGGGCTCTTGCACATACCTCATGGGCTTTAAATTGTGCTAGAATTTAAATGAGGGCTAGAGTCAGCAAGTGTTTCCCGAGAACAAATAGTAGCAAACAGTAGAGTCTTTTAATGCCAGCTCATCATTCATTTTAATCACTATATTCTCGGGGCAAGTATGCAGCAAGCTGTCTGGGAACAACACACTCCAGTTCCATTAATGTCATGACAGGATCTGTGCTGGAAGCTCCTTCTCTCTCCCTGGAAGACAGTTCCCTGTTCTTCTAGTGAATATTAGGTTCTAAGCGAAATGTCTTGCCTTGCCTCTGGACTGTTTTTCTGAGATTTGTTATGTAAAAAAGCTTAGGAAGGTTTCTGGGAATGAGGGTCACGGCACCCCCCAGGGTGCCTAAGGAACATCAAAGTCACCAATTCATTTACTACATTGTCTTTTCTTTTTTTTTTCCAAAGCTAATAAAAATGAAAAGTTCTCAGAAATATGAGAATTGAGTATCTAAAATATTTTGAGTTATTTTGAGATGGGGTTGTTCCCTTGACTTTGAACCCGTTTGTGGAAAGGAACTGGAGTGGTTCGTTTCACTCATCCTGCAGTTCATGGACAGCTAAGTGTTAACAGCTCAGTGAAGGGTCAGGGTGACAGCCTCCAGCACCTGCTCTTTTTGTCACCTGAGTTCTTGTTCAGTACCCAGGAAGAATCAGGTCACAGAAACTATTTGAAGGGTAGTGTTTGAGAAGAGGATTTTCTTGGGTGATAGAAGTGGCTCTCAGAGGGATGGGGAATTGGAAAGAGGATGGTGCAGGAAGAAAGTGATCTTTCTCTGAAGCTGCACCGTCTGAAATTAAACACAACTATTCCTAGTCTCCAGTGCTCAGCTGAGGGAAGAGATTCCTCTTTCCTATCTCTTGTCTGAGAGAAGGAGGAAGGAAAAATTGAGACATAGCAGGCATGAGGTCAGTGGCAATGTCGGCTGGTGCCACTGATCAGGCCTGCAGGTTAAAGTTTAAACCCCCTACCCTTAATCACACTCCTATCTGCAGATCGCAGGCATAAGAAGCAGAAGTTCCCTCCATAGTTCTCTCTCGGTCTTGCTCAAGCCCCCTCCTGGTCACCTACCCCATGCCTACTTCATTGATTACAACCCTGTCACATGTGCTTTATAGAACTGTGAGCCTTTAAAAGGGCTAGGATTTTCTTTGTGGAGGAGCTCAGTTCTTGAGATGCAAGTCTGTCGATGCTCCCAGCCGAATAAAGCCACGTCCTTCTTTAAATCTGGTGTCCAGGGGGTTTCGTCTCAGGCTTGTTCTGCTACACAGCCACATGTATCCCCAACGTTCAGCAGCCCGTATCCCCAGTGCTCAGCAGCTTGCGTCCCTAACCACTTGCATCAGCTGCTTGTATTGCTCTTTTCTTTTTTTCTTTTTCCTGCCAATTTGTCTGTTTTTTTTTTTTATGGGCAGAGGATGGGGGCAGGATGGGCTAAAAAGCAATACTTTGGGAAGAAAAATAGAGTCAGCCATTTTCACGTGAGGCCAAGGCTCCAGGCTTGAGGGTGGAGTTTAGCCAGGAGCCCAGTCATTGTGTATCAATATCATCATACAAAAAGTAAGATGAAAGACCCATTTAGATTTTTTCATTAACTAAAAGGGAGTCAATATTGAGGTAATTATCATTCTCTTGTTGTTCTATAGATATTTTATGATTTCTGTCAATGATAACCCTTTCTAAAAAAAAAAAAAATTATTCCCCATACCACCTTTTTAAAAGATGATTGCTAAAATGCTCATGTATGCATCACAGCCTATACAGTACTGAACCATGTCTGTGATTGGGCTCAGAATATGATCATCCAAAAGACGACACTGGGCAACTGAGAAAGCCACAGAAACAAGAAGTTCACTATGACCTTCCCCTGGCTTTCCGGTGTGAAACATGGTCATAAAGAAATCATCTGACTTACCTCACCTGAACATAGATTATAAGAGCCTCATTCCAGAGGGCTCCTGCTCCATACCTAGAAGACAATAAGTGCTGTTCAGAAAGGCCAAGAAGAATCTGAACAAACAAAATTGCTGAGTTCCTCCCAGTTTATTACAATTAAATCATATCCCTTTTTTTGTCCAATCACATTTCTATAGGACCGCCCATTCTTGTTGACTCTAAGCATAAAAACACACAGTTTGCCCTGGGTCTCTGGGTCTTCATTTCTGGAGGGTCCCATGCCATATAAAACTTTGTTAAATAAATTTGTTACGCTTTTCTCTTGTTAACCAGTCTTGTCTTACAGAGGTATCATCCATGACACTTGCAATGGGTAGGAAAAAGACACTAATTTTTCTCCCCTTCACCTGTTTGGACAAGGCTAAGTAACTTGAATCCAAGTATTGGAAAAATTCTATGCTTTGTGGAGCCTGGCTCACATATCAGCTTCACCAATTATGTCTTTTTCTGGGAACCTGGAAGTATGTATTTGAGAGAATAGAGAGCTTGAAAAGGAAACAAAAAGAAAACAAAAACTCAAAACCTTATTGAATACAAAGACAGTAATTTATGTCAAACCTTTCACTTCCCTTATGGCAAAAATTCTCAACTTTGGTACTACTGACATTTAGGGCCAGATAATTTTTTTTTTAATGTGGAAGTTATGTGCATTGTAAGATGTTTAGCAGCATTCCTGGATGCTCTCTACATGCCAGTAGCACCCATGTTCCTGTACTGACAATCAAAAATGTTTAATGATATTGTCAAATTTCTTCAGGGGACCAAAGTCACCCCCAGTTGAAAAATAACCACCCGGTAAATCTTAAAGTAGTAGATAAACATACACAGAAATCAAAGAAGAAGATTGAAGAATCTGTCATTCTAGTAAAACCAGAATAACTGGGTGTTAGAAATCAAGGTTTCTTTCTTTATAAACTGAAACAATTAGGAAATAGAAAGAGAAAGAGAACAAGACAAAGAGGGAATATGAATGAGTGGTGGATGCTCAGAAGCCCTTTTCTCAAGTTCCTCAGTCCTATTAGTCATGTCCTCCCAAATAAAGGAGCTATTCTAAGAGAAGAGAAGCATGCTCTTCTTTCTCTCACAGCGACAAGATTTCTATTTTATATATAAGATTAAAATATCAGTTAGAGAGAAAATGTGTGATGTAGAAAGGGGACAAAGAGAATCTAGAAAAGATGAAATGTACAAATGGGCAAGCTGAATAATGAAGACATAGAAAATAAGGGAAAGGAGACAACTTTCATTGGTTGGAATGAGAAATAGGGTGGCTGATCATAGAGAAATAGTGACTGAGAGAGAAATGTTTATCTCTAGGCTTAGGTTTACAGTTCCAATCAAAGTTTATATGTCAATAACAACAATAACAAAACCATTTTTTCTTGAAATAATTCCACTCAATTCTTTCTCCTTACAATTAAACAGGTAAGATGCAAACACTGCTACTGCTATCATTTCTATTAAAAGAAAAGTGACTTTTCAATAACGTCAACCCAAATCAGAATCTACATCATTTTTTAAAACCACATTTAAATAGCCTTGATGTATCCCTAGAGATTTTTAAAGCATTGAGAGAGTGAAAGAGAGAGAATACACAAACATTACCTTTTGCAACCTTGCTGATATCCACCAAGACCTTAAAATTCTACAAGACCAGAAGATAACTGTCTTTCCTGTGCTTTTTCCCCTTTTAGCTATCTGTATTTACAGTAAGTTCAGCCAACTGGTTTTTTTTTTCTATTATATATTTGTGAAATCTACATTTCTCTGCAGAGATTGTCTACTTCCTGCACCTTCCAAAGGCTATTAACTTAGATACCTTTCGATTGCACACAGCACTTTAAAATTTTTTTTCTAAATTTTAGCTATACTCAAGATTTATAATTGTAGAAAATAAAAATACAACAATAACAAACAAGTGTATCAAGGTTTATATTCTTAGAACAATAATCACTTGTCACCATGGAAAATCCCATGATATGACAAACTTAACGAAGTTCAATTCCTCTGGTCGCCAAAAAATTACACGATATATAGACTGAATCTCCTTAATCTGATGTTCAGAAGTTTCTAACTTTTTGAACATCAACATGATGTCACAAATGGAAAATTCCATACCTGAGCTCATGTGCTGATGGGTTACAGACAAATCACAGTTAAACAATACACAGTTTGTTCAGTGTCTCCAAGGGAGAGAAGATCCTCCCAGGCCCCTTCAGCTACAATATATCTTTTTCACATGTACCCATATGCCCCCAAGCAAGCACATCCACAGAGTGTAATAAAACTACATGTGTGCAGGATAGTCTCACCAAAAGCAAGTTCTTTACCATGCTTTACAGCTACTAAAACATTATATAAAATGACCTCCAGTTTATGTGTATAAAGTGCAAACAAAACAGAAAAAAATGTCGTATTTAGACTTGAGTCTCATCCCCAAGATGTCTCCTTATGTAAAGAAACACTCCAAATTCTGAAACATCCAAAATCCAAGACACTACACTTCTTGCTCCAATCATTTTGGAAAAGGGATGCTCAATCTGTATCAAATACACAAACACAAACACACACACACACACACACACACACACACACACACACATTGTTTCATTTGCCTTTCATGACTTGACTACAATTGTTAGGCAAGTTTTTAGAAGAAAATCTCTTCATAGTTTGCCATCACACTCCTTCAACAATGAATCATCTAAAGTGAACATTTCTCATGTTTTAAATCACTACTGTGAATTGGGAGTAAATGAAACTGGCATTTGAGTCTCAGAATTTTAAAGACTTGTTGAACAATAAATATAATATAATCCATCTCTCATTACAGATGGAAGAAATAAATCCCAGAAACATTGCTCAAGGTCAAATGATAAGCAGTTCTGAGAGTTAAACTTAGATAAAATTAAATAATTTTGCTCTAAATATTGTTCACTCTTTTATGTCTCTATCACTGTAAAACACTATCTCTATGTCTTTGTGTACTAAGTCATATGCAGCCAACAACATAATTAAAAAGTATATCAAAATGATTTAATTATTCTATCTTCAGGCAAGTTCACATCAAACTTCATTAGACATGTAAACTTTCATAAGGGAAAAGGGAGAAGCTAATACTTAGTCCTTACTCTATGCTAAGCATTGGATAAAACATTTTATATATAATTATCTCATTTTATTATCAAAATGATGTAACTTATGAGTTAGACTTAAATGCTGACTTATCTATGCCTATATCCTGAATGGTTTTGCCTAGGTTTTCTTCTAGGATTTTTGTGGTGTTAGGTCTTATGTTTAAGTCTTTAATCCATCTGGAGTTAATTTTAGTGTAAGGTGTCAGGAAGGGGTCTATTTTCTGCTTTCTGCAGATGGCTAGCCGGTTTTCCCAATACCATTTATTAAACAGAGAATCCTTTCCCCATTGCTTGTTTTTGTCAGGTTTGTCAAAGATCAGATGGTTGTAGATGTGTGGCGTTGCCTCTGAGGCCTCTGTTCTGTTCCATTGGTCTATATCTCTGTTTTGGTACCAGCACCATGCTATTTTGATTACTGTAGCCTTGTAGTGTAGTTTGAAGTCAGGCAGCATGATGCCTCCAGCTTTGTTCTTTTTACTTAGAACTGATTTGGCTATGTGGGCTCTCTTTTGGTTCCATATGAAGGTTAAGGTGTATTTTTCCAGTTCTGTGAAGAGGGTCATAGGTAGCTTGATGGAGATAGCATTGAATCTATAAATTACTTTGGGCAGTATGGCCATTTTCACAATATTGATTCTTCCTACCATCAGCATGGGACATTTTTCCATCTGTTTGTGTCCTCTCTTATTTCCTTGAGCAGTGGTTTGTAGTTCTCCTTGAAGAGGTCCTTTACATCCATTGTTAGTTATATTCCTAGGTATTTTATTCTCTTTGTAGCAATTGTGAATGGCAGTTCATTCTTGATTTGGCTCTCTTTAAGTCTGTTATTTATGTATAGTAATGCTTGTGATTTTTGCATACTGACTTTATGTCCTGAGACTTTGCTGAAGTTGCTGATCACTTTAAGGAGATTTTGGGCTGAGACAATGGGGTCTTCTAAATATACAATCATGTCATCTGCAAACAGAGATAATTTGACTTCCTCCTTTCCTAATTGAATACCCTTTATTTCTTTTTCTTGCCTGATTGCTCTGGCTAGAACTTCCAATGGTATACTGAATAGGAGTGGTGAGAGAGGGCATCCTTGCCTAGTGGCAGATTTCAAAGGGAATGCTTCCAGTTTTTGCACATTCAGCATGATATTGGCTGTGGGTTTGTCATAAATAGCTTTTATTATTTTCAGATACATTCCCTCAATACCTAGTTTATTGAGAGTTTTTAGCATAAAGCGCTGTTGAATTTTGTCAAAGGCCTTCTCTGCATCTATTGAGATGATCATGTGGTTTTTGTCTTTGGTTCTGCTTATGTGGTGAATTACGTTTATAGACTTGTATATGTTGAACCAGCCTTACATCCTTGGGATGAAGCCTATTTGATAATGGTGGATAAGCTTTTTGATGTGCTGTTGCAATTGGTTTGCTAGTATTTAATTGAAGATTTTTGCATTAATGTTCATCATGGATATTGGCCTGAACTTTTCTTTTTCAGTTGTGTCTCTGCCAGGTTTTGGTATCAGGATGATGTTGTTCTCATAAAATGATTTGAGAAGGATTCCCATTTTTCATATTGTTTGGAATAGTTTCAGAAAGAGACTAACACACCAAAAGCATTGGCAACAAAAGCCAAAATAGACAAGCAGAACCTAATTTAACTTAAGAGCTTCTGCACAGCAAAAGAAACAATCATTAGAATGAACCAGCAACCAACAGAATGGGAAAAAAATTTTTCCAATCTACCCATATGACTAAGGGCTAATATCCAGAATCTACAAAAAAACTAAAACAGATTTACAAGTAAAAAACAAACCCATTCTAAAGTGGATGAAGGACATGAACAGACACTTTTCAAAAGAAGACATATATGAGACCAAAAAACATATGAAAAAATGCTCATCATCACTGGTCATTAGAGAAATGCAAATCAAAACCACATTGAGATACCATCTCACGCCAGTTAGAATGGCGATCATTAAAAAATCAGGAGACAACAGATGCTGGAGAGGATGTGGAGAAATAGGAACACTTTTACACTGTTTGTAGGAGTGTAAATTAGTTCAACCATTGTGGAAGACAGTATGGCAATTCCTCAAGGACCTAGAAATAGAATTTCCATCTGACCCAGCAATCCCATTACTGGGTATATATCCAAAGGATTATAAATCATTCTATTATCAAGACACAAGCACACGTATGTTCATTGTGGCACTGTTTACAATAGCAAAGGCCTGGAACCAACCCAAATGCCCATCGATAATAGACTGGACAGGGAAAATGTGGCACATATACACCATGGAATACTATGCAGCCACAAAAAACAATGAGTTCGTGTTCTTTGTAGGGACATGGATGAACCTGAAATCCATTATTCTCAGCAAACTGACACAAGAACAGAAAATCAAACACCAAATATTGCATGTTCTCACTCATAGGCCAGTGTTGAACAATGAGAACACATGGACACAGGGAGGGGAGCATCACACACTGGGGTCTGTTGGGGGGAACTAGGAGAGGGACAGTGTGGGGTGGGGAGGTCGGGGAGGGATAACATGGGGAGAAATGCCAGATATAGGTGATGGGGTTGGAGGCAGCAAACCACCTTGCCATGTATGTACTTGTGCAACAATCCTGCATGTTCTTGACATGTACCCCAGAACCTAAAGTGCAATTTATATACATAACTATATATATATATATATATATATATATATATGTGTATATATAGTTTTATATATATATATATATAGTTTTTTATATAGAGAGTTATATAGTTATATATATATACACACACACACACACACACACACACACACACATATATATGTGTGTGTGTGTGTGTGTGTGTATAAATGCCTAAATAATAAAATCTTATCATCATAGAGTGGTAAAGGAATAGACTCCAGACCCAGGGTGGGGCCACACCTGAGCTGCCAAGGTAACTTCTGTTCCGGTGTGGGGAGGGAATTGCTTCGGGTTTGGCTTGAGAACCAATTGATCCACCTCTTTCAGGATCTCCATGAGTAAAATGGAAGTTCAAATTCCAGCTCTGAGTCTCCAAGGAGTACATGTGATTTGGAAAACTAAAATTACATCCAGAACTGTAGCTGCAAGTGAGCCGGGAAATGCACTGTAGAGGCTGGGAAAGCTCAAAAGTACACGAAAGCATGCATGAAATCATCAGAAAGGGTGTCACAAAGCCAATTCAAATGACCCTCCATAATTACTCTCATTTAAATCGAGAAATTGTGGGAAAGAATGTTCAAGTGACCAGAATTAAGTCACATAGCTGTGTGATGTAAAATGAGTATACACATGTGGATTTATGTAACTTAAATAGCCAGTCTTTCTCTACAACAAAATGTTTCCCTTAATTCTTTTGATTGGTCCATGCAAAACACAGAAATTTCCTGATTTCTTTACCTTCCATCTCCCAGACCTAAATTTCAGCTTTATCTGCCTTAGCTCCTTAAAATACGTTGTGCAAATGTTCATTCATAGTTAATTCTGTGCATCAACTATTCCCCAGAAAACTGTGCCCTCATCCTGATGTTAAGGCATGAGATAACATACCATGCTATAATTTTATCGATTTGTTAAAAATGATAGTGATATTTAAATGCTTAGTCCGATGCTTGGCACAGAGTAGGAATAATTTAAAAGCAGCACACAAATATGAGTTTGCAGGAAAGCTTATGTTCAAACACATTTATAAAATCAATGGCTAATTTAAGATACTTAAAATATCTGGACTATTTAATAGGGCATATACATCTTTTTGGGAAAAAATCTGAAAAAAAATTAATCACATAAAAACAAAAATATAATATTTCTAGTTATCACATGTTCCATTTAAGAAAGTAAGACCTATGTGTTTTAAAATTAAATGTTTTTTAATGTTTCTCTAGTAAACGATGTTTTTCCTCTTTAGTCCATAGCAGACTAACAATCTTTGGAAAATACAGTAAAAATAACATGAAAATATCAAATTATATAAAAATTCCTAATACTGCCCCTAAGTCTGTATGCTTATAAGTCACAGGAAACAGACAGTTTTTAGACCAACAGCTCTCTACAAAGCAAATTTTGACTAGAATTGTTTTAAATTATGCTGTTAGTCATTTTTCTATATTTTATAAATTTTTAAAAGCTACAGATTTCTTTTTGGAGTAAAACTTTAAAAGAGTATAATAATATTACTTTAAAAATAAAACAATAAAAATGAATTTGAAGACAATATTGGATTGAAATTCAGGGTAGAAATAAAAGAGTTCCCTAAAATACAATTGTAATTTGGGGAAAGTAAGAGATTTCTCTTCTGGGTTAATGCCATGTTAATAAAAGTCTAACTTCTGGCAATAACTTGAAATTACATTCATTCATTTCATTCATTATTTTTTGCTTTCACTAAAATGAATTTAGTAAGAAGTTAGGTTTTGGATATCTGCCATCGACACTAAAATGAACAGTAATTAAACTTGTTATTAGTGTTTTTAAGAGTGTGCTAATGTTGCTCATAAAACATGGAATTGTTTTTAATCCATGTTCAATGGTGGCTGCATTTTATTATGCTGATGTTGCCTGGTGTGCTGGCAAATGACATACACTGTCCTCCAAATGAATACTCACGGAAATGAGGTGTGTGTACTCAGAGGCAAGCTGGGTGACTGAAATCTGGCACTTGATGAAATCAGCAAAGATCCTGTTTGTCAAGGGTGACTTTATGTTTACATAAATGATTCTCACCTCCATAAGGATGATGAGGTGATTTTACTCTTGGAAGAGGTGATTAAACACCTCTGGTCTGCTCCTCCGATTAAGGAAGAATATTTTTACTTTCGTTCTTGCAACAAAGCTGAAGTTTATGCTACATTTGGGAGTTTGTGGCAATGAGATGATGTTTCATTTGCTGTTCTACCATCCATTGCTAGATTTGGAATTTTTAGTTAAACACAGTTTACTTTTTCCAGTGAATTCTCGATTACTACTTATTGTGTTTGTTCTGCTTTATTCTCAGGGAAGTTCATACTGTTTATGCCTCCAGAACTTTTTACAACTTACCCTTGAAAAAAGATTAGTCAAAAACCTTTTGTACCTCCTCCAAAAAGTGGCTATAAGACAAGGGATAGGTCGTGGAGCCCCGAATATTAAATATTAACCTCTGTTGGATGATTAAGGTTCATATCCCAGTATGACAGGGACAAAGCTGATAAAAGGACCCAATTTCTCTGGGTAAGCTCAGTAAATGTAATTTTAGAGTATACAAGAATTATCAATAATTTTGCTTTCATGTGATAAAACTAAATCTAAGTCTCATTCTTTTTTTTTTTTTTTTTTTTTTTTTTTTTTTTTTTTTTTTTTTTTTTTTTT
>NW_016107617.1:1807848-1819896 GCF_001604975.1 Cebus imitator
TCAGCCTCCTGAGTAGCTGGGATTACAGGCACGCGCCACTATGCCCAGCTAATGTTTTGTATTTTTAGTAGAGACGGGGTTTCACCATGTTGACCAGGATGGTCTCGATCTCTTGACCTGGTGATCCACCCGCCTCGGCCTCCCAAAGTGCTGGGATTACAGGCTTGAGCCACCACGCCCGGCCTCAAGTCTCATTCTTAAAAGCCTATTGGGCTGATGGAAAATTACAGTATTTGTCATTATTGGATATATCATGTTCCAGAGTTCCTTCCTAATTTAGGACAATTAAAGAGAAGGGGCTTCATACTGTAATCTGGTATGCCTACAGTTGACATACTCATTATACAAGCCAGTCATGGAACAGCTATTTGCTTTTATGCTATGACACCTACAGCCTGAGCCTAAATGCCTTTAAAAGTCTATCTAGAAACTACTCCTTATTCCCTTCAAAATCCTTTCACCTCTTCTATGTGTACCTTCCTAAACATCAGTGCTCAAAGCAGACTTGGCCTTGTTGGGGCCAAAGAAAAGACTTCTCTTTGACCTCTGAAGGTTTATCTAAAATCACTGACACAAGAATAATCATTCTTTTTTTATGCTTAGGTTCAACAAGTATGGACAGTTTTGTAGAAATATGATTGGACAAAAAGGGTATAATGTAATTCTAATAGACTAAATGAAGAATCTCAGCAAGGCCTGTCTCTCTGGATTCTTTCTGGCATCTCTCAGCATGTATTTCTTCCTTCTGGTTATAGTGCAAGACTCTCTCTGGACTGGGGGAATCTTTATAACCTACAGGCCAACAAGGTAGGTCAGATAATTTCTTTATGGCCATTTTTTGCACAGAAAGTCTGGGGGGTTAGAGTAGTAATTTTTAGGTTTTATGACTGGCTTTGGGTAAAGTTGTTTCTGGCTTCTGTGACTCACCTTGGGGAAGAGGGATTCTAGTTTCTATGGCTAGCCTAGGAGGAGAATGAGACTAAGAGACAGGAGGACAGGAGAGAGTCAGAGAAAAACTTTTGCTTCTGAAGCTGCTTCTGAGGCTTTTATGTTGAAGATATTGCTTTCTGAATCTCAATAGTATCAGATTTTCAGAATATTCAGTCTTAAAAAACAAAATTTAGGAGGGAAAATACCTTACAGAAAACTTCTGCAGTTGGCATTGAAATACAAATTTGCCCTGAGGCAAAAGAGCTTAAGAAGTGCTTCTATACTCTTGTGAGATGCCCTAAGGGAGAATTTAGAAATGGGGACAAGAAAAAAAGAAGAGATAGTTTTATAAGTTATTCTTTAAACATGCTTGCATGAATTATATATATTGTGATTTCTAAGGAAACCACTAACTTACAAGACACTTTCTCGTTCGTTTAATGGAAACGTTTATCTTTGAATAGACGAGTTACAAAAAGGGGTAAGCCCTGGGTTGAAAAATAAGAAAAGGTGTTCCTTTCTGAGGGATGACACAACCCCATCCATAGCTTATGGACTGGTGATCAAAAGTGGGATGGAGTACATTTCCCAGTTGTACTCATTTGTCCAAATCTTCAACATTCCCTTTTTAGTTTTAGTAGTAATTATCTTCCTCAATTATATAATTATCATCACCATCATCACATTATTACCATTATTACCATTATCATCACCATCATCCTCATCATCGTTGATATCTGAGTACTTACTGTGTCAGGCGCTGTCATTAGTGCTATACTTAAATCATTTTTACCAAACTCTCAAGATGAGTTCCCAGTGAGAATTGATTGGGATATTACATATCTGTTACATGCAGTATTCTAAGCTCATTTAAATTATAATGATCTTATTTAGTCTCCCAACTCTATCAGGTAGGTACCATTATTATAACTAGATGAAGAAATGAGGCACAGACAGAGTAAGTCAGGTGATAAAATTAGTCAGCAAACCTATATATTAAAAATGTGCCACCTCAAACACTCAGGAACTACTATAGGGTAAAGAGGACATTGATTTTTTGAGACAATTACTTTAACGTCATCCTATACAAAGCTATACGAATGTCCAAAGTAGAAAACTCATCTGTGCAAAAAGATATTTTATCCCAGACCAGTGAACAATTACCATTCTTAACATATGAGACATTTTAAGTTTTTCTTTTAATAGCCATTAAAACTGACCCATCATATACATTGTTCCACCAGATTTAATTATATAAAGTTATTCATATAAAAACATTTAGAAAACTATGAGGCAATTGCAATAAATGATGTAATATTAGAAGTTACACATGGGTTTGTCAAAAACTATAATGGTGGCACACCCTCTGCAGCTCAGCAACCCTGCTCTTGGTGCTGATAGGCAGAACTGTTGGGTATATGAAAATGTGATGAAAGACAAAAGACACGTGATGGTCCTTAAAGGAGGCCAGGATTCAGAGAGAACACCGCACATTAACGTGAGGCAGTTTCAAAGAAAAGGAAGATCACTTTGGTCAAAACAAAGTTAGAAAAGCATAAAAGCAAGTTGCAATTAACGTTGAAGTTCATATTGCCTACCTTCACCCTAACAAAGTGAGTTATAAGAATGGAAATATCGGCAGGGGTCAAAATTGTGAGGAGCTTTGAGTGCAAATTTTATACTTGTATAGTTTACAAAGACTCACTGTAAATGTCATTATTTTTTGTTTCAATATTATATGTAAAAGGTATATATGTTTCTTGTGAAAATTTCAGTTAATAACTAAATGCACAAACATTTTAAAAAATCTTTCTCTATCTACTTCTAAGGTATAATTCTTTTAAATTTAGCGGCAGAGCATTCCAGACTTTTTCTGTACATACACAGGCACACATGTACATCTACTTTTATTTTTTACAAAATTGTTAATCTACCCCAAAATCCTTCTACAGTTTGCTTTTTAATTTAACAACCTATCCTGAGCACTTCCCTATGTTACGGAAAAAAAGCAAAAGAAAATTCCCTATTGTCAAATGGTAAAGAAGAATGACAAAGGCAGATACATGATAAGGACCAAGACTTTATAAATGCACCAGGACTCTTCAAGAATCTGATACACAGGGGCAATAATTGCTACATTGAGGGGGAAAGACCGTCATTCTAAGCCAACATTTGTCAGTTACCTAAGATATAAAGATGCCATGGAATCTTCTTTTAATGTGATTTGAACCATTAGGTTTCAGGGAAGTAGACAAAGGAGCCCTTACCAAAAAACTTGAATTATTTGAAAGAAAAGCAAATCAACATGAGCTGAAAGGAATCCATTTCATTAATCTAAGGGTATCAATAATTCACAGGTCAAGATCAAAAACGATCTGCCCATGCTGATCTGTCAATCAAAGCTGTTACACACAGCATTCTATTATTTTCCATCAGCATGTTTATACATTGCAATGCAATTGTTATTCTGTGCTTTCAATAATCAAATCTACTGATTTGGGATTTGGCTGCAGTTTCTAAGAACAAAAGTTTATGTTTGGTTCTAAATTATTAAAATCAATTTTAAAATGCAAAATGTTCCTTTTTATTCCTCCAAGAAAAGAAAAAAGAAAGAAAAGCCTCAAACTCAGTACACAACATCTTGCTGCGAGCTAAATGGATGATATTAAGATTACAAACTAATGATTAAAATTACAAAAGCAGATAGAAAGTCTGCTTCTGGTAGTTACAAATGGAGGGATGAGGAGATAGGGTAGAGAGTGCTTCAGAATTTACAGCTCATCACCATTTGCTGGAAATAAGAAATCAATAGGATGTACAAACCTGATGAAGATGGGAAACATTTTTGAGCCATTATCTTCATCCTGTCTCACAAATGAATGAGATACAAGCAAATAAATGTGGGTTTGTATGTTTTCCAATGACTTACTGGCTTAATAAAACAGAGAAATAAACCATTTATCCTTTTTATGCATCCAAAAATATGGATTTTTATAGATGAAATTGTAACACATAAAATATCACCTATTCATTCACCATTTTAATTTATTTTAATTGCATGTTTCTAATAGCACATTTGTTTTATAATTTTTCAGACTGTCAATTCTTTTAGTTGTACTTTCTTGCAGCAGAATTCACTATGGAAAAATATTAACTATTTTTCAATTATTTCCAATTTTCTTGTGTGAAAAATCTCCATGGGTGTTTTTGGAGTAGAAATTGGTTTAAACACAGCATGTTTTATCATATGCAATTATTCTTCCTTGTCTCCCACTATCTCTTAAGTCAGGAAATTACCAGCAATGAAGTGATAAGAGCTGTACCTACAAAATTTCTCCCCAAAACTGCTATTAAATTACCCAGTGGAGCAGATCATATAGTGCACGTATTCATATTTTTTGGAGGCAAGTGTTAAAATATTCTCAGAACAGAAGTAATAGGTTTGTGTTTTCTAGAATAATTATCCATATGGGATTAGAATAGTCTACCCATTAAAGACAATTTTAGTGTAACTAAATTAAAGGTTATGACCTTTCATAACTTTATGCATGTTTGAGGTACCATAGGACAATGTTGATTGTTGGTGGTCAAGTTAAAAAACCAATTAAGAGTTGTCATTTTCTGTCTTTAGCTATTTCTAAGACAAATAAGTCTTTTGGAAGCATGTTTTGAGTTTCTACCACATGCCAGGAGCTCTGCTTGGAGTTGAAAATATAACAGAAACACAAGAGAAAATTTTCCTGCTCTCTTGGAACTTAACACTAAACATAAATCACTAAACAAACCTTGCCTCTGCTGTCCATCCATTTCCTCTTTATTCTGTGGAAAGGCCAATATACATAAAAAGTCCGAATGCCACTCAAAAAACTCTCTGCTGTATAGTAACAATTAGACCCAACCAAAAATGTGAACCTAGGGGAGGCATTTAAAAATAATCTACTTAGAGACTTTCACTTATGGACAAATGGAACAGACATATTTTCCTTATTTCTCTTGCTAACTACAACCAAAAACCCTAGATAATATATATGAAACAAAAATAAGAAGATTCTGACAGGAAGACTAAACGGTGACATAGGGATGTGGGCAAAGCTATGGTTGTGACTTTCGTGGGCCTTCTTATATATCCTAGACTAGTCCCAAAGAAGGAACAGCTCAAAAATACAACAGATACAGACAAAACAAACAAATAAAAAATCCATCAGAAGCCTGTCGATCTTGTCAAAGAACCAATAAAAGGGAAGCCTACTAGACAAGAAACTTTTAGACAATAAGTGTTTTATTTCAGCCAACATCACAGAAAAAACAATGACTCTGTCTATACCAACATTAGCAAGAGGTAAGTAGAGAGCCAGATTGCACCTTCGGTAGGCTCTTAGGTGCCCCAACACCCCTGCAAAAGTGGTTTCAGAGAAGGACAAGTAGGGTGGCTGGTCAGTAAACAGCATCTTCCTCATGACGTCAGTGCAGAACAAACAGGGAGTCTGGATCTTTATCACTCTCCCTGCAAAGTGGTAGTGTCAAAAAAGCACCAGCGGAGAGCGTAGGCTTTCACTGTCACCCAAAAATAACAAGCTGAGCTCCATTACAAGGTCAGTGGAGACCATAAGGAACTGCAACTCCAATCTCTACCCAGCAATGAGGAGGGGCACCCTTCTCAGGTGTCAACAGAGATTGAGTAGGAAACCTTGACTTGTTCCTTCATAGAACAGTAATGAAACAGTGCCCTTTTTCCTTTTCCCCAATGGAGCGGTATCAAAAAGAAAGAAGGAAAAAGAAAATACAGTTTAACCTGAAGGTATACATAAGATCCAGAAACTCATAACATAATACAAAAATACCCAGGCTAAAAAATTACTCATTACAGCAAGAAAAAGAAATATCTGAAATTAAATTTAAAAAGACAATTGATAGATGCAAACACCAAGGCAGAGATTATAGAAGAGTCTGGCAGGGATTTAAAACAACCATGACAAAAATGCTTCCACAAGCATATAGAAATACACCTGAAACCATTGAATAAATAGAAAATCTTAGCAAAGAAACAAAATCTAAGCAAAGAAAAGGATGATATTAAGAAGAGCCAGATAGAAATATAAGAACTGAGAAATACAATTAACTGGAAAAAAATTTCAATAGACGGGCTCAATAGAAGAATAGAGGGGATAGGGGAAAGAATCAGCCACTGTGACGTCTATACCAAATAATAGTTCTGGGGTCCTCAGGACTACCTCTACATTTAATAATTTGCTGAAAAACTCATAGAATTTGCTGAAAGTTCTTATACTCATGGTTGTGGTTTATTACAGTGAAAGGATACAGACTAAAATCAGCCAACAGGAGAGATGCAAGGGGTAAAACCTAGGAGGGTTCCAAGCCTGTGGCTTCCGGTTGTCTTCTACTAATGGGGTCATGGACAGTGTTAACTCCTCCCATGAATAATTTATGGCAATATTCATGAAGCATTACCATCCAGGAAAGCTCACCTGAGCCTTAGTTTCTAGAGTTTTTATTAGGTCACATAAACCTGAATGGCTGCGCACACAGCTAATCTCAGACTTCAGCAGAGTCAAGCTGATACTTTGTGGCCCAAACCCCAACTCTAAATCATATTATTAGACTATCTGGTGTGGCTCAAAGTCCCCACTCTAGATTACATTGTAAACAATTTGGTGTGACCTAAGGCCCCCAGACAAGCAAAGATACTGTTAGCAGGCATGGCATTGCTAGAGTCACCTCCCAAAATCTTAGGTCAAAGGCCAGCGCTCTCTTTGGGCAAGGTTAATTTTTTTCTATACACATACCTACAGAAACCACTGAAATAGTAAGGAAACAGAAACAGCAGAAAACAGAAAGCAGAAAAATTTAAAAAAAAACATGATAGAGAACAAAAAATAAATGATAACATTTATCTCTAACATATAAATAATTTCATTAAATAATAATAATTTAAGTACAACAATTAAAAGATAGTTTTTGGAACACTATTTGTAACACTAAATGCGTATGTTATTAAAAAGAGAGTTTTATATCAACAATCTAATCACCTCAGAAACCTAGAATAACCAAAGTAAAGAGAAGGAAGGACATGAGACAGCTCAAAGCAGAATTCAATTAGATTTTACACAAAAACAATAGAGGAATTCAATAGAACCAAGAACTGCTTTTTGAAAAGATTAATAAAATTAACAAATTTCTAACATTTCTAACAAAAAAAAAGAAAAAAGACATGAATTATCAAAATCAATAACAAAAGAGAAGATAATCACCATGGAACACAGAGACATCAAAAGGATTAGGACAGAGTACTGATAAGCAACTTTACCTGCATAAATTTCACAACTTAGATGAAAAGGACCATTTTCTCGAAAGACACAAACCACTATAACTTACTCTATATGAACTAGATAATTTGAATACTCTTACAACTATTAAGTGAATTGAATCTGTAATTTATAAACTGTCCCCCTAAATGTTCAACCAAACAATTAAAGCATAATTAACACCAATTATTCACAATCTTTTCCAGTAAATATAAGAGGGTGACAATTCCCAAGTTATTTTATGAAGCTCAAACTACACTGAGAGCAAAATGAGACAAAAAGTACAAAATAAACAAATAAATTACAGACCAATATATTTTATGAATTTCAATGCAAACGTCTACAACCCAGAAACAGATTTCTTCAAAAATGCCCTACTAATATTTGATCAAGGTGTAAAAAGAATTAGATTCAGAAAAGATAGCCTTTATAACAAAAGGTGTAGGTTCATTTGGATATCCACAGATAATCAATCACTAAACCAATCAGCTAATAGAATAATCTCTAAGTATCATACCTTATACCAAAAGGAAAACAAAATGACATTAAGTGAAATAAGCCAATCTTTTGTATTAAAAGACAAACACTGTATAATTCCATAAATATGAAGTATCTAAAGTTGACACAATTCTAGAAACAGAATAGAACGACAGTTACCAGGAGCTGGTCAGAGGGACAGAAAAGGAGTAGTTAAATGGGTATAGAATTTCTGATGTTCAAGAATACGTTTTGAAGATCTGTTTCACGATAATGTAAATATGCTTAACACCGTTGCATGACACACTTAAAAACAATTAAGATGGCTAATTTTATGTTGTGTTATTTATCGCAATAAATTTGAATGCAAACCAAAATATATCACAAACTTCAATGTAAAACACAAAACTATAAAACATTTAGGACAAAAAAGAAATTTTTCATGATATAGAGCTAGGGGAAGAGTTATTGGACTAAACATCAAAAGCATGACCCTTAAGAGAAAAAAATTGATTAAAAAATCATAAAAATTAAAATATTTTGCCCAGTAAGAATCACTTTCAGAGATAAAAAAGACAAGTTATAGTATGGGAGATACTATTCAAGAGCCACGTATTCAAAAAGGATTAGAGCATGGGCAAAAGACAGGAAGAGACATTTCGCTGAAGTTATATAGATAGAAAATAAACACAAGAAAAAGTATCCAACATTATGAGTCATCAGAGAAATGCAAATTAAAACCCCAGTGAGATATCACTATGTATCTATGAAAATAGCTACAATAATAACAGTGACTACACCAAATGCTAATGAGGATGCAGGGAAACTGGATTGTTCACACATTGCTGTTAAGAATGTAAACTGGAATGACCACTCTCAAAAGTTGGACAGTTTATTTAAAAAGTACATATGCATCTATCATATGACTTGGCAATTGTATTTGTAAGCATTCAGCTCAGATAAATAAAGACTCATGTTCACAAAAATATCTGTATATGAATGGTTATAGCAGCTTTTTTTTCTTAACAGTAAAATCCTGGAAACAGCCCAGATGTCCTTCAATAGGTGAACAGTTAAACTATGGTACATCCATGCCATGGAATACTACTCAGTCATATGAATTATGCTGATCGAATATGTCAATTCTAACAGGTTGCACACTGTATGTTTCTATTTCAATAACACTCTTGAAATGACCACATATATAAATAGGGAACAGATGAGTGACTCCCAGGATTTAAAGAGAGTGTGCAGATGGAAGCAAAGTGGATGTGGCTATGAGAAGGCGGCATGAGAGGTCCTTATTGTAATGGAAATGCCTCATTTGATTATGTTAATGTCAGTATCCTGTTGGTATATTTACTATAATTTGGACAATGTTATCATTGGGGAAAACTGGGTACATGTGATCTCTTTGTATTGTTTTATGCTATTGCATGTTAATCTACAATAATATCAAAATAAAAAGTTGAAGTACAAAAAATAAGCAACTTACATGCAGAAGTCTCATTTCCAAACATGAAGGAAGTAAGGCAAGAGTCATTCATGTATGCTAAATTTACTGTGAAATTTTAATGAAAAGCAGGATATCTTTATGGTTCTCAGAGTTGTTCTCACAGATTATTACTTGCAAGGTAGAAAAAAAAGCACTTATTGGAGAAATTAGAAAACACTTTCTTATCAGAGTTATTATCAACACTGTCTTGGGTGGATGCTGTGTGGCTCTAGATGTGATGGATGTGATTCCCTGAGAAGAACTCAGTACCCCCATTTATTATTCCAGCAAAGAATGTGAAAACTCAATCTAATCCTAAGGAAACACAAGACCAGCAAAACATAAGAAATTTTACAAGTATGGATGGTACCGTTAAAAACTTAATAAAAAACAAACACCACGAAATTATTTCAGGCTAAAGGAATCTAAAGAAACATAGGAAAATAATGTAATACCTAAATCCCATCTAGCTCCTGTAGGAGTAGGATGATGTGATTCTATAAAAGGCATTATTGTATTGTGTAACTGAAGAAAATAAAATATGCCTATAGGGTTAGATAAAAATGAGTATATTTATATAAATCTGTAAAGTTTATCAGTGTGCCATGATGTGATAATGTAAGAGAATATCTGTATTCTTAGGAAATGCACATTGAGCTACAATTATCTATCTGACTTACCCTGAAATAGTTCAAAAAACTAACTCTCTCTCTCTCTCTCTCTCTCTCTCTATATATATATATATATATATATATATATATATATAGAAAACTAGGAATTAAAGGCTATAGAGAGAGAGAGGAGAGGAAGAAACAGAATGAGAGGGAGAGCGAGAACAGAAGATAAAGCAATGTACTAAAATGTTAACAAAGGCAAAATCTGGATAACCTTATATGCTTTTTGTTCCTACTATTTTTCATATTTGGCAAATTTTGCAAATTCGAAACTATTTTGAAATAGGAAAAAGTCTAAAATTGAAGACAAAATGCTGTTCATGTTCAATCTTGTTTCAAGGTGAAGCAACAAAATATTTCTGTATGAGTGAAGCTTCATTCAACTGCAGGTGACAGCAAAAGCTCAAATGAGCTTATACAATAAATGGAAATGATGGGAAACAGGAACAATTTCAGGCACTTTTGGATTACGGGATTTCAAAGTTCTTTATGTCACAGAACTTGATCTTGGATTAAGCACCCAGGATTAATCACTACAGGCAGTATGGTGTGGTGCAGGTTTGAATCACATGGCTACCTATGATGGCGACCGGGGAGAGGGAGAAAGATTTTGGTGCCAATCACACAAAAACCACATGACTAAGAGGTGGAAGAGTTGTTCCTAAAAGAAAATAAGGAGAGTTCGTGTCCTTCGTAGAGACATGGATGAACCTGGAAACCATCATTCTCAGCAAACTGACACAAGAACAGAAAATCAAACACTGCATGTTCTCACTCATAGGTGGGTGTTGAACAATGCGAACACATGGACACAGGGAGGGGAGCATCACATACTGGGGTCTGTCAGGGGGAACTAGGGGAGGGACAGCAGGGGGTGGGGAGTTGGGGAGAGATAGCATGGGGAGAAATGCCAGATATAGGTGATGAAGAGGAAGGCAGCAAATCGCACTGCCATGTGTATACCTATGCAACAATCTTGCATGTCCTTCACATGTACCCCAAAACCTAAAGAGTTCTGCTATTATGTAAGAACAGGCAAACAATAAAACTCCAAAAACACCATGACCAAAATCCAAAGAATTGTGGATCAAATTCCATGATCTCCTACCACTTAACACTTTTCTTTATAGCAGCATCTTTTGTTGAGCCTGAGAAAGAGTCTTTGTATTACAAGGCTGCCCACACCAAGAGTTCAAGGTATACTTACATGTTCCATAAAGACCCTCTCTGTTTAAACAGTATCCTGGGGTCTGTAGGGGTTGGCACTACAGAAGTTGAGAAGTAGGCAGACCATTAACTCTACAGGCAGAAGTAATTGAATAGTTCTTCCTAGTGCAATTCATGACATTCATGAAGCTACAAGCAGTCTGAGATTTTTCCTCTTAAACTGGCAATATATAAAACCTAAGCTTCTGGATGAGGCCTGAAGGTAGTTTATTTCAATTGAAAATTGTATTGATTTTAACATCTACCTGTGTTACATTTATCACACAATAAATGTACAATATATAAATAGTTAATGAGAATTCAAAATATGTTGAAATTATATTTATGGATAAGTATTTGTAGACAACCAGAACAACAGAACACATAAAGAGATGACATTATTTTCTAGGAGATGGCAATGTAATTGTCTTACATAGGACTTTGGTGATTTTATCTTTTATCCCAATAGTGCAAGGATTTAAACTGATATAAATTTTGTTCTTTCTGAACTTAATGTTAATATAACACCATTGCTGGAAACAAATGTTAGAAGACAATAATTATACATTTTTTTTTTGCACGCCAAAGACTTGGTTCTAATTATATAGTCAAATAATTTTTTCTTTTTTCATTTTACTTTAGGTTCTGGGGTACATGTGCAGGTCATGCAGGGTTGTTGCACAGGTGCATACTATATCCAGCATTTCTCCCCATATTATCCCACTCCACCCTTCCCACACCCCGATGTCCCTCCCCTAGCCCCCCACCAACTGCCCCCAGTGTGTGATGCTCCTCTCCCTGAGTCCACATGTTCTCATTGTTCAACACCCGCCTATGAGTGAGAACATGCGGTGTTTGGTTAAATAATTTTTTTAAAGGAAGAACCACCAACTATAACCAGCAATGCAATAATGTGTGTTTTTTTTTTTTTTTTTTTTTTTTT